>NW_022589850.1:0-229967 GCF_004348235.1 Phoca vitulina
AAAGTTGGAGGACTCAGATACCAATTTCAAAGCTCATTACAGAGCTATAGTAATTAAACAATGTAATCCTGGGATAAGGATAGATGTATAGAAAAATAGAATAGAATTGAGAGTCCAGATATAAACTGACATACCTATGATCAATTGATTTTCAACAAGGGTGTGAAGACCATTCAGTGGGGGAATGAAGACTCTAACAGATGGTAATGGGAAAATGAGATATCCACATGCAAAAGAATGAACTTTGACCCCTACCTCATACCATATACAAAAATTAACTCCAAATGGATCAAAGACCTAAATATAAGTGCTAAAACTATAAAAATCTTAGAAGAAAACATAACAATAAATCTTCACAATCTTAGATTTAGCGATGCATTCTTAGATATAGCATCAGAAACTTGGGTAACAAAAGGGAAAATAAATTGGACTTGACCAAAATTACAATTTTTGAACATCAAAGAATATTATGAAGAAAGTGAAAAGAAAAACTATAGAATGGAAGAAAATATTTGCAAATCTTATATCTGATAAGGGTTTAATATCCAGACTATATAAAGAACTCCTATAACTCAACAGTGAAAAGACAGCCCTATTGAACATGGGGAAAGCATTTCTCCAGAGAGGATATACATATGGCCAGATAATACATGGAAAGATGTTCAACATTGTTAGTTATTGGGGAAATGCAAATCAAAATCACAATGAGATCCCATTTCACACCTACCAGGATGGCTATCATAGAAAAAACAAACAGAAGGGGCGCCTGGGTGGCTCATTCCTTTAAGCGACTGCCTTCGGCTCGGGTCATGATCCCAAGGTCCTGGGATCAAGCCCCACATTGGGCTCTGTGCTCGGCGGGAGGCCTGCTTCTCCCTCTCCCACTCCCCCTGCTTGTGTTCCCTCTCTTGCTGTCTCTCTTTCTGTGTCAAATAAATAAAATCTTAAAAAAAAAAAAGAAAAAAACAAACAGAAAATAACAAGTGTTGGCAATTATATGATGAAATTGGACCCTCATACATTGCTGGTGGGAATGTAAAATGGTGTAGTTGCTGTGGAAAACAGTCTAGTAGTTCCTTAAAAGGTAAAACATAGAGTTGCCATATGACCCAGCAATTCCACTCCTAGGAATATACCCAAAAGAACTGAAAAAAAAAAGTATCAAAGAGACACTTTTAAACCAATGTTCATTGCAGGATTATTCACAATAGCCAAAGGTGGAAACAACTCAGTGTCCATTAGCAGATGAATGGATAAACACAGTGTGATACATAATGCAATGGAATATTATTCAGCTAATAAAAGCAATGGAGTTTTGAAACCCGCTACAACATGGATGAACCTTGAAAACATTCTGCTAAGTGAAAGAAGCCAGACACAAGAGGACAAATACTGTATGATTCCACCTATCTGAAATCTCTAGAATTGGCAAAGTCATATAGATAAGAAAGTAGATTAAAGGTTACCTGGGGCTTGGGCATGGAGGAAATGGGGAGTTATTGCTTAATGGTTACAGGGTATTTGTCTTAGGTGATGAAAAAGTTCTGGAAACATACAGTGGTAATGGTTGCACAATATTGTGGATATAATCAATGCCAGTGAATTGTACACTTAGAACTGTTAAAATCATAAATATTATGCCATATATCTTTTACTACAAAAAATAATTCCAAAAAGTGGTCAATTAACCCAAGAGAAGAAAGAAACAGAGGAGAAAAAACAAAGACGAGACATAACAAATTGATATCAGCTAGCAAGATGATAGACTGTATTTCAAACATATCAATAATCATGTTAAATCAAACGATCTACACACACCAGTTAAAAGATGAGATTGTCAGGGGCGCCTGGATGGCTCAGTGTGTAAAGCATGTGACTCTTGATCTCCGGGTCACGAGTTCAAGTTCCATGTTGGGCGTGGAGCTTACTTAAAAAAAAAGAAAAAGACAGAGATCTTCAGACTGGATTAGAAACCACAACTCAACTACATGCTGTCTACAAGAAACCCACTTTAAATATAAAGAAATAAATTAAAAGTAAAATGGGAGAAAGATATACCACACAGATATCATTTAAAGAAAGTTGAACAAGCTATGTTAATTTCAGAGAAAGCCAAGTTCCGAGCAGTGAATGTGTTCAGTGATAAAAAGGGACATCGCATAATGTTAAAGGTGTCAATTTTCAAGATGATATAACCATCCTAAATATGTATGTACTTAATAAGAGAGCTTCGAAATTCATGAGGCGAAAACTCACAGAACTTAAAGGAGAAATAGACAAATCCACAATTATAGTTGGAGAATCCACCATTCCTCTCTCAATAATTGAGAGAACAAGTAGGCAGAAAGCCAGTGAAGATATAGATAACATGAAGAACGCTATCAACCAACTTGACCCAGCTGACACTTAGAGACTCCACCCAACACAAGACAAATCTTAAGTGCACACAGAACAATCATGAAGTTAGAGCATATTCTGGGCCATGAGCAACACTTGACAAATTTAAAATAGTAGAAATCATACAAATCAGACCATATTGGAATTAAACTAGAAATTACTACCAGAAAGATATCTGGAAAATCCCCAAGTTTTTGGAACTTGAAAAGTATACTTCTAAATAACCCAGGGGTCAAAGGAAGTTCTCAAGGCAAATTTAATAATATTTTTAATTAAATAAAAATGAAAAGAAAACATATTGAAATTTGTGGGATGTAGCAAAAGCAGTGCTTAGCAGGAAATTTATAGCATTAAATATTTATTAGAAAAGAAAATCTCAAATCATTGAGAGCACATGTAGAGGAATTAATATAATGACTGACCATGAAATTTAAGCTGGGCAGGGAGGGAAGTGAGGACATGGAGGGAAGTGGGAGTAGGAGGTTTAATGAGTGGGGCCAAAGTACTGTTAAGGTGGAGGAACGATAAACATGAGTTAGAAAGGAGAAAGTGTTAGTTGAAAAGTGGGATGCCGAAGTTGAGAAAAGAGGGGAATAGTTTTTTGTTTGTTTTGTTTTGTTTTGTTTTGTGTTAGTAATTATAAGGTCAGTGGTATGGCCATGTGGGTTAGTGGGTTAGTGGATAAAGTAAGGTGGAGGAGAAGACATTTAGGGGAGAGGAGGTCAAGGAACGGAGAGGCCAGACTATCACTGAGATCATCTATATGGATACTGAAATAACCAAGAATTAGGATAGGAATAGTGTTACAGGGAGTAACAGTGAACCAGGTGCTAAAATCTTCAAGGAGTAAGTATGAGTGATCCAGGGGTCAGTGGTCACCCTGAGGACAGATAGCGAATGATATAATCTGAGGACAGGAGATTCAAAGTGGGGGGTTGTTTTTGAGGAGGGAAGAGAATGTCCTGGAAGTAACAACAAGGAGGACACCTTTTCCACTTCCGGGTCTTGTTTTTGCTAGAGGTGTGGGAGAGAAGACAGCACCATTTAAGAGGCGGGGACGCTAAGGACCGCAGAGTCTGACTTCAGTTAATGGAGAAGATGAAGGGGATATACAGAGACGCAGTTGCAGATACAGGGGAATTTGATAACTGTCCACGAATTCTACAAAGCATGGTGGAAGGGTTTCAGACGTCGGGGAGGAGGGATATGGAGTCATAAAAGCGATATACAAAGCTGTGTGACTATACTTAATGAGAGAAATGACTTGGGGGTATTAGGGTGACCGACATAAATAGATAAAAGCCATGTTGAGATTATTTGTGATGGTTTCAAGACAAATAGTAATGGTGAGGCCCTGGGGAGTGAGAGGTAGTGGTCTGTATCAGTCACGGTTCAGTCAGAGAAGCAGAACCAATAGGATATATGTAATTGGCTTATGTGATTGTGATATATACCGTTGAAACCTGATCATGTGTTTGAACTGCATGGGTCTACTTATACACAATTATTTTTCCATAAGTACAGCACAGTACTGTAAATATATTTTCTCTTCCTTATGATTTTTAGTAACATTTTCTTTTCTCTAACTTACTTTATTATAAGAAGACAATGCATAATACATATATAACATATAAAATATATATGAATCGACTGTTTATGTTATTGTTAAGGTTTCTGGTCAACAGTAGGCTATTAGTTAAGTTTTGGGGGAGTCAAAAATTATACACAGATTTTCAACTGCGTGGGGGCTCAGAGCCCCTAACCCCTGCATTGTTTAAGGGTCAACTGTACTTTGTTTGGAATGTATGATCTTGCAATTGAATATAGTGATGACATAGCAATTTTTTAGGGGGGGGCAGAGGGAGAGAGAGGATCTTTTTAATTTTCTTTAAAGATCTTATTTATTTTATTTGACAGACAGAGAGAGAGAGCACAAGCAGGGGAAGTGGCAGAGGGAGAGGGAGAAGCAGACTCCCCGCTGAGCAGAGAGCCCGACGTGGGGCTCGATCCCAGGACCCTGGGATTATGACCTGAGCCGAAGGCAGATGCTTAACCAACTGAGTCACCCAGGCACCCCAGAGAATCTTTTTAAAAAATGTTTTATTTATTTGAGAGAGAGAGCACGCAAGCATGCACGAGCAGGAGAAGGGCAGAGGGAGAGGGGAGAGAGTCTCAAGCAGACTGCGCTGAGCACGGAGCCTGACTCAGGGCTCGATCCCACGACCCGGAGATCATGACCCTAGCCGAAACCAAGAGTCAGCTGCTTCACCGACTGCGCCACCCAGGCACCCCGAGATGGCCATTTTTAATGTAAAAATGGAAATTCACCTGGGATGTTTGGAGACTTCTCGAGGTAACTCCAGGAACTGGGCTCACTAAGAAGTTGAGCAAACGTCCATTTTGATTGCTCGAAGTGATGATTTGGTGCTAGATAGTTTGCAATAGTAGACTCCTACTTATTTAAGGTATAGCTGAGATGATTGGGAAGTGAAGCAACCCATACAAAAAGCAGCAGATGGCATGGGTTATTGCCACAATTTTGAAATCCAGTTTAATCCAATAAATCCGTTACTCATGTCTTGGCTGAGAAAGGGCTTGATAAAGAAGTTGAGACACCTGAATGTCAGGAATCGTTTGGTCAATTAAAAGGCAATTGGGTAAGAGACGAGATTTTGACTATTCCTGATTATAATATATTACAATATATTGTAACTACAGAAACTTTGATGCAAGGGCATGAGGCTTTGTTAACTCAGAATGGAGAGAAGAGAAAAAATGTGCCTTCCTTTTTATAGTCAGGAAACTGCTATGTATACGCTAATAACATTGGAGTGTCTCCTCTGTGCCCAGCACTTTCTGTACATTATTTCATGTAATCCTCGGGGCAATCCTGCAAGGTGGATCCTGAATAGCCTGATCGAATAGAATGGACACCTGCAGACAATCAGTATAGCCATACTCATGGACATCAATTGAATATTGATCTTGTCCATTTTATGGATGAGGAGACTGAGGCACAGCCAGCGTTAAGTAACTTGCCCAAGACACACAGCTGGGGCGCTGGCGACTTGAACGCAGATCAGTGGGTCCCCACAGACTGCATTTGGCTATGACCACTGTGCAGGGCTGCATAGCTTCCTAGTAGAGAGGGAAAGTGGACCCCATGTCCAACCGTATTTGGGTGCCTGATAAAGCTGAAATGTTCCTTATTCAGGTTCCCTAATTAATCCAAAGCCCTGACCGGCAAAACAACTCCCAATTTAATGATGTAGAGCAGGACGTGGTTCTTACCTAACCCAGCCTCGATATCAAACACAAGGATGTCATCATGTGGTGGACATGGCATGTCCTGGAGAGATTAAGGACTTTTCCTTACTGCTTTAGGATTTTGTGGGGAGACAGGAATTTGCAGGGGAGGGGTGGTGGTTGTTAGGTCAAGAGTAGGATAGTCAGGGAGTGTCCCAATATGATTTCTCCCAGGTAAAGCAAGCATGTTAGAACAAAATTACCCATCGAAAGCAGCAACATTTGAATGTTCCTAATTATAGTGTCATCCGAACAAGATAGGGAGGGAATGAGAGAAAGCATGCCAGTGGGGTAGGGGGTGGCGGACTGGTGGTGGGGGGGGGCGGGATCCACATACAACATGAGGATGAGGGGCTGTAAAAGGATCTGTTCATGTTCTGCTGAAATCTCCTGTAGTTTCTTTCAAAATACCACAAATCTTTTCTCGCAGTTTCAGCCTGGGCTCAGAGTCAGGGCCAAAGTTCAAACAACATCAAAGTTTATTTTTGAAATAAAGGTTTATTTCCTCATGGAATTCTTGAAGGGTTTGCCCTGCGTGTGTGTGAAGCATTGAGTCTGGGTTGAAAGGAATTTATTTTAGGACCTTGAGCCGTCTTCAGCTTAACACGCCTATTGCCCTAGGAGGTGACTGATGGCTGTCTAAGGTTCCAGTCCAACCCTGGAGGCCCAGCTCTGGGGCATACCCTTCCCCACTCTGAAGGCTGCCTCAAGGGCAGAAGCCTGCTCTCTCCTCTCAAATCTTGAGGCACTCACCGGTCCCACTCCTTTCCGCGTAAGGTCCTGATAAGCATGAGTTTGGTCTGCATTGTTGATTGCATCCTGGGATCCCTTCTGACTGAAAAGCTAAAAGCCACCACTTTGTTTTCTTTGGGCTACTTTCTTAGGGCCTGTCTGAGGAGGTAGGTTACTTGAGTTCTTAACTGCAGAGCCAAGCATTAAAATACCAAAAAGGGTAAATGACATTAAAAAAAAAAAAAAAAAAAAAAGAGTCAATCTAGTATTTGCCAATTCTTGTTAGTTTCTCTTGGTGCAGACACTTAGCACCAGGGAACAAGACAGTGTTAAAGTTGGGACTGAGGAGCAGCTTTTTTATCCCCCTACTGGCTGTATATATATTTTTTCATTCAAAGGGAAAGCATCTGCCCTGAGTCTCATGGCGAGAGGGTATTGGGGGGGAATGTATGTTCTCACAACTTAGATAAAACAATTGCTGGACTATAGAGGAATGTCAAGGAAAAAAAAATGGCATTGCTGCTTAGCTTCTAAGATGCTACTATTTGGGTAAATTTGAGAGGTAGCAACATGGGGAGCACCTTTCTTGGTTCTCATCCTGAAATAAGACTGAGGGCTGTACTGGGAAACTGGGGAGGTTGCACGTTTGCTCGTGAATTTTCATTTTGCAGCTGTGGAGATTGCAACTTGGAGGAAAAGAAATGGCATATCCTATATGTTACTTACTTATGTCTTCAAAATCCAGTTTTTAAAATTTTTTTTAAAGATTTTATTTATTTATTTGAGAGAGAGAGCTTGAGCAGGGGGAGGGGCAGAGGGAGAAGCAGGCTCCCCGCTGAGCGGGGGCGGGGGGGGAGGGACCCAATGCAGGACTCGATCCCCGGACTCTGGGATCTTGTCCTGAGCCGAAGGCAGACGCTTAACCAACTGAGCCACCCAGGCGCCCCTCAAAATCCAGTTTTTACTGAAATTCTAGGTTCTTAGCAGCAGCTGGTTAGGCAAGACAGAGGGTGGGAAGGAAAGCAGGGGTCTTGCTGGTTGTGGGTGGTTACTCTCCCATTTCCCTCCTCCCTCTCTAGTCACTCTTTTTCCAGTCACTGCTCGAGGCCAGACCCATGTCCAGTTGCACAGGTGGGCCCAGCTTAGGCCCAGTTTGGAACTCTGAGCACAGTGACAGATGAACAGCTATAGGTCTGGAGTCTGGGAGTTGGCGGGTGGGTAGGAAGCACCCAGCATTTTCAGGTCTGGCTTGAGTGTTAGGGTCTTCTCCCTTCTCCCCTTGGCACCTTCCCTCTCTCTCCTTCGGAATGTGCTGTGCCAAGGTTTATAGGCAAATCAGAGCAAACGTTGAATTCACGGAGCACTTTCTGGCTACTCGGCCCTGAGGATGCGGGTGCAGGTGGGACAAAGCAGTCTTGCTCTCCACATTTGCCTCTTCCCACTGCCTCCAGATGAAAAGTTCTCGAGCATCTCCTTCCCCACATCAGGCAGTGTTCTGCTCCAGAATCCACAATGACTCTCTACTGGCCCTTGGGCCAGGTGAAATCCTTTAAGTAAAGCTCTTCATATTGGGCTCTTCCTATAATCCAGCTTTATTTATTCATTCATCAACATATCTTTTCTGAATACCTGCTGTGTACCAGTTGCTGGCCTTGGCACTGGACATATAGAAGTGGGCAAGACAGACCTGGTTCCTGCCCCTATGGAGCTAACAGTCTAACCAGAGAAGATGATGTTATTACAAAAGCATTATTATTACTATTAAACAAGGATGATTGTGGGAATGCTGTGCTGGAGAGTGATGTGGGAGCACAGGACGGGACCCTTGGTCTTAGCTGTTTACCTGCCCTGGACATCATGGCTGGAATGTGGCACCTCTAGAACCCCAGCTCTCCCTCCAAGGACCAGAGCCGGGCCCCTGTGCTCCTTCCCAGGGGCTCTCTACATCCAGACCTGCCTCTCGCTTAAGGTCTCCATTTTCTTGTTGGGAAGAGACTGGAGATGAGAAGGACGGTGAAAACTTACATTCCCTTGACTTCTTCCACAGTACGTGCAGTCCAGCTCTGGTCCTGGGAAGGGAGGAGGGGCTCTGTTCTGAGGTGGCCCCATTGTAAGTCCTTGATGTTTCCTTGATGAAAGCCAGGGCCAGCACATTGAAGAGGCTGGAATGAACAGACTTGGCTGGGGGGGAAGGGTGTGGGGCCACTGCTGATTTGCTTGGAGTTGAGCTTGTTATTATAGAGCCCTGAAAGATTCATCAGCTTCAGGAATCAAAGTCGTGAGGTCAGCTCAGACACCAGGCCCAGCCCAGACCTGCCACCCTCAGGCAGCCAAGCTCTGCCCACACAGTCTCTTTCAATCTGCTCATACCTCATTTCTTTTTCTCCCAAATGAAGATCAGTCTAAACAGCCCATAGGTCAAGGACAAGTATCCCTGGAGAGTCCAGCCAAGTCCCTACTTCCTGCCAGTCACTCTCTTGGCTCAGGTTTGAGTTTGCCAAATACAGACTTTTGGGTCCCCGTTCTGCAATCAGATTTAACAGCTCAGAAGAGGGGTTGTTTTTTGGCCAATTTTTTCTTACTGTAATAGAACCCAACTTTTTTAGTATCCACATACCACTTTATGGAACAGGGAACAGATATTTGCTGAGAAGGGTAATCAGATTACTCTTAACTGGTTGTAGAGCCGCCTTGGACTGCTTAAGGGACAATTCTGTAAAGGAATTAATGAAAACAGGCCACACTCAGGATCATTCGTGCAGACACACATAGTCTGTTCGAGGTGTTCTACTAGTAAATTATAAGGGATTCTAAGGATGGGAGCATTTTTAGGAGGAGAGATGAGAGAATTACCAGAAGGAAGAAATGGAACCACACCAAAGTCACAGTGGTTTAGAGCAGAATCAGATGGGAGCTCAGTGTGTTGAAATTAAGTGTTCAGAGTGGAAACTCCCCAAGTGCACAGGGACATACACACACTCAGGCACTCTGCTTTTCTGAGGACATCAGTCAGTGTCTCCCTCTCTTCCAACTTCTACAATAGAGAGAAATCAGGACGTGACTACAGGGTTTCCTGCACGGCAAGCATACTTACCCCAGCCTGTTCCCCGTGCATCTCAGGAGCCTAGTGGGGCCAGAGATGGAGGTGGCCCTGGGCTCTCTGCATAAAATATGGCGCAGCATCCCTCCATGTGAACTGAATCTATTGTTCCAGAGAATGGGTTTCTTTTCATTCAATCACTCATTCGTTCATTCCAGAGTCTTTACAGCAGTCCAGGCACCGTGAGAGTACCCAGAGGCACTGCCCTCCTGACAGCCCAGTAAGAAAACCGGTTCTTTCCTCCTCGTTTGCAAGCTCCTGGGCGCTAGAAAGCTATACTCACAGCCTAGTCCAGCCCGTGCGTGGCGCCGAGTCCCTGTTTGGGAAAGGAAAGCAAGATGAATGAAATCAGACTAATCGGTGGGTCTCCACCGGTTACTTGCTGGTGTGGGCGCGGGTGCGCTTGAATTTTTATTATTTATGAAGGAAAAGTTTAAGTTACAGAAACAAAGCAGAACACAACTTTTAACCATCAGTACCGAGACTCGAGCTCCGCAGGAGGACGCGGGCACACAGACCGTACCGAACATCACACACACACACACACACACACACCCCTCACGCAGACATTCCTTCTTTCACGCTCCAGCTCGCTCTCTTTACTCCTACTTCCCTTTCCCTCCTCTCCCGGATCAAGCGTTAATCTGCGAATCTCTGACCGCAAAAGAAAAAAAAAAAAAAAAGGTGGGTGGGGGGATCCCGAAGTAGCAGAGCCAGGGAGGAGGAGGTGGAGAAAGGCGGGGAGGAGGAGGAGGAGCCCGGCGAACCAGAGTCAGAGGGACGGGTGGCTCCGGCGAGTGTGCAGCCCCGGGGGGAGCGGCGCTCCAGGCTGGGAACCCGGCAGCCCGCCCACCCGCCTGGCGTCTTCGGCGGCCGCCCGCTCGCGGGCCCGCGCCCGGGGCCTGCTACACCCGGAGCCGGGGCCGCCGCTCAGGGGCGCTCGGGTCAGGGGCGCCGCCAGGCTGGTTCCCCGCGCCCGCGCCCGGAATGCCGTTCTACAGGCGCACGGTGGTGCCCCAGCGCCTGTGCCCGCGCAACCCGCCGCAGCCGCTCGCCGAGCTCCGCGACGTGAGCCACCTGGCCGCGCTCAGCCTGCTCCGGCAGCTCGCCGACCTCTGCGGCCACTCGCTGGCTCTGCTCGAGGACCTCGAGGGGCACCTGCTGGCCCTGGGGCGCCGCACCGACAGCCTGTGCCGGCGCACCGTGCGCCTCCGCCGCCGCCTGCCCTGCCGCCTGCTCGGCCCGGAGGACGACGAGGAGGAGCTAGGTAAACCGCGCCCGGGCCGCTCTCGGCCCCGCGTCTACCCCGCCTCTGGGGGCGCCAGTGGGCTCCCGCCTCGGCGCCCACCCCACCCCACCCCCTCCCCGGCCCTCCGTGCCCCTCCTCCTCCCTTCCCTCCCTTCCCCTCCGGGAGTGAGGGGATCCCGTTTCCCTGACTCCCCACCCGCCGCTCTCCTTCTGGAACTTCCTGCCCCTGGAGCCGGCCGCGCCGTCCTGAGTGACCCGGTGCTTTCGGGGCTCCCGGCCCTGGGGTGCGCGGCCGCTTTCTGGGGATCCGGGGGAGGAAGGCGGGGGGGGGCGGAAACCTGCGGGGCTCCCGGGAGCCACCGGGTCCGGGACGGCTTCGGCGCCGTCCCCAGGCCCGCGGCGTCCCCGTCTCCGCGGCGTCGGGAGAACCAAATGGCCGCGCCGCGGGCGTCTCTGCTCCAGTCCCGGAGCTCGGCCGCTTCGGAAAGCGCGCCCGAGCCGCTGGCCACCTACGCGGCGGCGGCAGCTTGGTGGCGGTGCCTAGTGGATTTAAACCTGTGCAACTTCGCGCCGCGGCGTGTTCGCGGCTCGCCCGCAGCGGAGTGTGGGAGCGCCCCGCCGCCTGCTTCTCCCCGCGATTTCGGGCTCGCTGCGCCGGGAGTGGCCGCAGGGGTGTGGCGGGAAGGAGAGACTGCCGCCGCCTTCGCTGACCCGTACTACCCCTAGGGTCTGGCTGCACACATTTGCCGGAGAGGCCCGCTTAACGGAACTGTCATCAGTTTCATGATTCGTTTAGGAATTAGCCATGCCTGAGAAACCCAGTGGTGCCCTGGCTGAGGACGCAGGACCCCGTGAGAGGGTGGCAGGGCAGCGCGAGCCTTTGACCCTTACTACTTTGGACTCGGGCACTTTGAATGGGGAATCCTCACTCCGTGGAAAGGCACCGCTCTCTTAGAGTGTGGCACTTGTGCTGAAAGCAAGGGGACTGAATGTGCTGGAAATGCGGACCACAGCTGGGGCGTGCCAGGTGCCGAGGCCAATTGGCAGCCCCAGAAAGGGGAGAGAAGGAGCAGTGTGACCAGAAAGTTTCAGATGGAGGCAGAAAGTGGCTACGGGGCTGACTTTTGAGTGCAAGACTCCAGCTGCCTTGGGGAAGGATTGGCAGGGCCAGCCCCTCTCCGTTGCAGGCACCACCTTGCCCCGACCCTTTCCAGTAGGACAGGAGTCAGAGGCCCTGGGACCCCCTCTTCAGAGAGGTCTGGGACTTCTGAGGTAGATGGTGGAGGTCACTAGTGGAGAAAAATGAACTGGGTTATGTGTGAACAGGAAGGTGGAAGACACAGATGACTGCCAGATGGAATGTAGACATAGGACCAGAAACCTCTACATGGCAGGGGACCAAGAAAGCTGGGGCCCTAGGTCTGGTTAGTTCTCAGTTGACAAAGAGGGTAAGAAGGTCACTGTTGATTCCCCCCACCCCCCGCCGGGGTCCCGCTGACTACCAGGATTAGCCTAGGAGAAATTTGATAAGTCAACTCAAGGAGTAGTTTTCAGAATCCCCACACAGCTTAAAGAGAGCCACCTACTGAGTTCAGCAGGGTAAGATGAGGACAGAAAGGAGGCTCTGCTTTTCCAACTGGGACCTTTCTGTCCACTGAATCGTCCACCGAATCCGGGAGCCCTTTCCACATGCGGGAAGGCATGGCTTCACCAAGTCACCTTGGGACCTAGCTAGCCCTTTCCCGGTAACCTGCTGGTTTAGAAGGAGATGGCTTTGTGCAATGGATATCTTTTCGAGGAAGGGAGCAATTCTGAGGAGACATTGCATTAGTTTGGTTTCTTTGAAATTCGCAGGAGCCGGGAGAGTGGCTGTCTCGCCTCTTCGGTGTATCCACTTGCCTTGGCTCAGAGGCGCTGAGGAGTCTGCTGCACAAATGGAACGCAGCTACCTTAATTTGTCAGGAAGTTCTGGCTTTCCATTTTCCGGTCTGATGCCCTACCCTAGCTTCCCTTCGAGGTTCCCACTGCACACTTTTCCCTTCAGGTGCTTTGACGGCGTATCACTTAAATTAGGCCTTCTCGGCAATGATCTGAGCGTAAGTGCCAAATGCAAGGAGAGTTGGGGAGGGTAATCAGTGCGCCATCTGGCCACCCCCTCCATCGCTCGGGTTTAAGCTCCAACAAGGTGTTCAGCAGGCTACATATTATATTTTGACCCCAAATAAATATCCACACCCCCTTTTTAAAAAAATTTTTACCATTGCCCGCTCTTGTTCTTTTTTTCTTCCTGGCACCTTTGCTCCTAGCACTCCTACTCCTTTACTGACCATCTTGCCGGTGGTCGGCATTTTACCCTATGTATCTTCCATCTGGCTGAATTTCCCCCCCAAATTCTTCCTTTAGCTATTTCTTTGACTATGGGGGCAAGCAAGACCTGGGAAGGAGGGAGGAAGGTTTGGAAGCCACATAACCGGAGTGAATGACACCTGACAGGCCAGCAGCTTGTAGGCTCCCTGCAGGGACAGCTTGGCCGCCACCTACGGGAGCAATGGCAAGTCAGACTGGCCCAGAGCCTTCAAGCTTGCAGAGACCAGACCCCGTACTTCTACTGGGGGCCCTGGGAGGCAGCAGGCGGAGGGCAGGGAGAGGAGAAAGAGATGGAGGAGGAGAAAGTTGATGCTGAGGGAGTCGGAGGTGCTCCTCTATACAGCCAGGGGTCACAGCCCCACCATCTTCAAGGTTACAGGGGTGGGACTGGGCTGGGCTGGTTGCTTGGCAACACCTCCTCCTCCACTGAAGGCTGTTCTTTGGTAACTTGAACCCCTTTGAGACTGCCCTAGAAGCTCTTGTGACCGGCGTGAGGTGGGGGATGGGGGTTGGAAGGAGGAGAGAGCGTGCTAAAGGATTGCACCAGGCTCCTCGGGTTATGGATCTGTGGCTTTTGCCACACCCTTGGCATGGCCCTGCCTAGAACTGGAGTCTCTCCTCGCATCTGGCTTTGAATGGGCCCTGTTTTACTGCATTTGTGTCCTGTACTCTGTGCTCTTCATCTCAAGAATGGCATGGTCAAAGCCAGAGGGAAATAGCTCCGTGCATGCTGCCATATGCTGAGGGAATCCAAGCTTTCCAATTCCTCCCTCAGAGATCTATTTAATGTTTGTAGGTGCTTAGATGATAATTACAAAAGCAATCAGCTGTTGGCCTAGGGGTATAATATCTCCTGAGTGAGCAAGGAAGTCACCAAAGCACTAGATAAATCTAGGTATGTTTAGTAACACTGGGGAGCTATCATTTTACACTAGCCTATGAACTTGCTATGGGAAAGATGCTCTCTTCCTTCTTGCAATTATTTTGGCTTGAATACAGCCAGTTGGGGCGATGGTGGAAACTCCCTCTTCATCTTTATGTAAAATTCCTGCCTCTTGGTTTTCCAACTTTGTGGCAACTTTGGCTCCAAATCAGAAAGGACAGCTGGTTTATTTATGTCTAAATCATAATTCCAGGGTGAGGGGAGACTGTTGTAAATCTACATGGAGATGAGAAAAATGAAAGCTGCACCTTCAGACTGCAGCCAGATTCCCATTCGATGAGGTGTCATGGACTCTGAACCTGATCGTCATTGCTACTGAGGACAGGATATGGCCTGCTTGAGTTGGATAGAGCAGGGGGATCTTTGGGGACTTGGAACAGGCACTTTGCCAGAGCTCACTTTGTCTCTGTCCTACCTGTCATCCCCAGAGACCCTTAGGACAGTGGCTTGACAGAGTGGGGCAAGCCCATTTTCTTTTAAATACCATGAAATTCCTGGTCTGCTTCATGATATTTCCATGTGTTGAAAACATCTTCCCTGGAAATTTGGACACCAAAATGTCCACTAGAATTTCCTCCACTTTAGAAACAAGAAACTTAATCTTCTCCTTTTTTTAAGACACATGAGCAGCTAAGGTGATAAAAGCGTCAGGATGACGGAATAGTGGAGTAATAGGAGAAGATTCAAGTTATGGCTCTTGGGCTCAACTTCGACCTTTACGCCGTTGATTAGGTGTCAGGAGGAGAGTGGTGAATTTCATCGTCTGTCCCCGTACTTGTCTGGTTTGGGTGGAGTGGGTTTATACCATGTGGCATCAAAAACTCGGTCATTAACCATTGTGGGTGTCCTAACACTTGACTGCTGAGGCCCAGAAAAAGGAACGGACTTGTACCCAGCTGGATCAAGACCGTTAGTAACCCTAAGTGCTGAAAAGATTATAGTGTCTCCCCATATGTAATTCCAAATGAAAGCAATTCTAAACCTTCAGATAAAATGTGATTTTGGGGGGTGCCTGGGTGGCTCAGTCGGGTGAGTGCCCGACTCTTGATCTTGGCTCAGGTCTTGATCTCACGGTTGTGAGTTCGAGCCCCACATCAAGCTCCACGTCGAGCCCCATGTTGGGCGTGGAGCGTACTTAAAATAAATAAATAAAATGTTATTTTTTGAGATCACTCGGAGTTCCACATGTATGTTGAAATTAAAATGGCTTATGGATGTTTTCCATTCTCTCTTTTGTACTCCTGTTGCTGGTGGCCTAAGCATATACTTAATCTCCCCTTTGAGGAATGTGGCACCCGCTAGGTCACACAGCAGATAAATGGCAGGAAGCCTTGATCTAGAAGCCGGGCCTCCTGACACCGAAGCCAGTGCTGTGTGCTGCTAAGTTCAAACTCAGTTGTTCCCTGAGAGTCAGCGCCCTGGCAGTTTTTTCAGCTGGAACTTGTCCAGGATAACGAATGACTCCTGTTACCTTTGCAAACTGAGAGATGCTCTAAAGAACAGGCTCCCTGTGGTTTCTGTAGTTGGGACTTGGTGGGTGAACTGGAGGTGGAGAGGAAGAAGGAAGGTCAGCCTTGCATCATGTAGGGAATAGATGTGAGGCAACAGGCTCCCTTGTTAAAACATAGTCTCCTTTAAGCTTTGAGTGGGAAATAGCTTAGAAAAAGAAGCTTCAGGTGGGAAGGGGTAGCTGGGCCAGTGACCCCGACACGGTCTTCTGAAGGTCACCTTTCCAGTGGGGCTCTGTCACTCACAATCCTTCTGTCCTCTTTATACTTGCTATTTTCCCTTCCAGCTTTTAAAACCAATTGTGGACACTCCTTGTCACTCACCCACATCATGCCTATTTTCTGTTATTATAGCAGAGACTGGTTGGCATTTCCAAAGGCACTTTTATTAAAAACCAAGGAATGAGAAAGTAAAATTATTACCAAAAATGTATTTAGCATACATGTTTCCAAGGTATGGATTTATTATTCTTCAAAGCTTAAGAAGCTTAACAGGCTCACTAGCTTTGCTGCTCTATGTGCCCTTTCTGGAGGCCTCAAGTCATCTTATCCTCAGATCATTACCTTCCAGCCTTGCAAAAGAGGACACAGCTTTGTCTGGGTCCCATCACCTTTCCCCTTCTCACCCTTGCGCTGAGTGCTAAAGACTCGGAGGTAAATAAGACCCAGTCTCTCCCTTTAAAGAGCTCCCACTGGGGGCGCCTGGGTGGCTCCGTCAGTGAAGTGTCTGGCTCTTGATTTCGGCTCAGGTCATGATCTCAGGGTCGTGAGATCGAGCCCTGAGTCGGGCTCCACGCTCAGCATGGAGTCTGCTTAAGATTCTCTCGCTCTCCCTCTCTCTGTCTCAAAAAAAAAAAAAAAGAGCTCCCACTGCAGGGGTGGGTGCCATCTCATTTCCTAGTGTGTGGTGCCAGGGCATCAGGTCCTCTCCTTCTCCAGGTGGGGGAGAGCTGATAGCCAGAACCAGGACCCCAGTTCACACCCCAGAGGATTTTCCATCCAGTCTGGTTTAGGGTCCAGGAATGGAACTTGGACTTTTAGAATCCCCTATGGTAAAAACAAAAATAAAAACCAAACAATGACAAGGATGCCTGGGTGGCTCAGTTGGTTAAGTGCCTGCCTTTGGCTCAGGTCATGATCCCAGGGTCCTGGAATCGAGCCCCGCATCGGGCTCCCTGCCCAGCGGAGAGCCTGCTTCTGCCTCTGCGTGCTGCTCCCCCTGCTTGTGCTCTCTCCCTCTCTCTCTGACACATAAATAAATAAAATCTTTAAAAAAAACAAACAAACAATGACAGACTGCTACTGTGAATTCAGCAGTGCTTTTACGTGAATTCGAAGACTTAAAATTGATGACCTATCTTTCCACATAGGCAGAGTAGTGCTTATTCAGTAGGTGGACAACACTTGGTGGATCTGCAGACTCACAGACTTTTGATAACTCCATGGCCCTCTAGAGTCGTCTTCTCTTCAGTTGGAAGCCACTAGCCTCACCTTGATGGTTCAAGCTGTCAGCGCTTTCTTGCTCCACAGAATTGCATGATTTCACTCTGATCAGCTCTCACTGAAGTTTTCAAGTTAGAGTGCCCAGGATGGTAATATCTGAATGGACAATGTGACATTAATAATGCCACAAACAGGAGGTGTGTTAACAAGTGTTTGCACGAGTAGGCTTGCAGCAGGGTGCTCTGTGTGCGAGGCAGTGGGTCTGAACATGCCTCAAGACCACTAGGCATCAGTCTTTTAACTTGGGAGGTTTGAGCAATTGGGCAGCTCTCTGTTCCTCCCTCTCTAAAGTGTAAGCCCCTCAATAGAAAGTGAGCCCCTCGAGGACAGAGATCTTCATCTGCTTTTTAAAAAATTTATTTATTTGAGAAAGAGAGAGCGTGCACGGGGAGGGGCAGAGGGAGAGGGAGAGAGAAACTTTAGCAGACTCCTTGCTGAGCTTGGAGCCCGACGCGGGGCTCGATCCAACGACCCCGAGACCAGGACCTGAGCGGAAACCAAGAGTCAGACGCTTAACCGACTGTGCCACCCAGGGGCCCCAAGATCTTCATCTGTTTTACTGCTGTTTCTCCAGCCCCTAAAATAGTGCTCGGCATCTAACAGGCACTTAATAAATGCCTCTTAAGTTCAATTCATCCCTTTTTTCTAACCATCACGTATTTACTTATTTTTTTTTAAGATTTTATTTATTTATTTGAGAGAGAGAGGGAGAGAGAGAACGAGCAGGGGGAGGGGCAGAGGGAGAGGGACACGCAGACTCCCCGCTGAGCAGGGAGCCCTACAAGGGGCTCGATCCCAGGACCCTGGGATCATGACCTGAGGCACTCGGGCACCCTGAGCCATCACATATTTATTGAGCACCTGATTCTGGGCCTGGCCCCATGCCAGTTTCTGGGGACATACAGCCCACTGGAATGCAGCCCTACAGTCCGGCATGGAGAACACTGAATCATTGTACTGCTGTGGAGGCGAGCCTGGGGCTCAAGGGGATGCAGAGGAGGTGCACCTGACTCAGCCTGGAGGCTTGTAAAAGCCTTCAGGACGATGCGATGTCTGAGTTCTGAAGGGTGATCTGGAGCGGTCCAGTTGAAGAAAGGGGAGGAGGGAATTCCTGGTGCAGGAAGTAGCCGGGTGCAAGGCCCAGGGTATGTGAGGGGGCCGGTGAGGAACTCAAGTGATTCAGGAGGAGAGGGTGCAAGGCACCTCTTGACTCAGAATGAGCCCTCAGTGGGGAGGTGGGGCAGGGAAGCCCTCACATCCTGTTCGCTGGCCAAGGAGCTGGATACTAGAGTCTTGGGAAGGTTAAAGCGAAGTTGTAAGAGTAACAACTGCAGATTTTCTTGATCTGCGTTCAAGTTTTCACTGTCCTTGGGCCGATGAGACCTGCTTTGCAGAGTCAGGTCCTGGGTCCCCCAAAGAAGTCCAGGCCAGCCTTAGTGAGAAAAGAAAGGGGAGAAAAAGCCCGAGTCTACGTGGCCTCTTCTTTTTTTTTGTGAGCGGGGACATGGGAGGTTTAACCGTATCTTTTATTTTTTTCTTTTAAAATAGCATAGATTCTCAAGAATGGCCTGTGACGGGACGCCTGGGTGGCTCAGTCGTTAAGCACCTGCCTTCAGCTCAGGTCATGATCCCAGGGTCCTGGGATCGAGCCCCGCATCGGGCTCCCTGCTCAGCGGGGAGTCTGCTTCTCCCTCTCCCACTCCCCCTGCTTGTGTTCCCTCTCTCGCTGTGTCTCTCTCTGTCAAATAAATAAATAAAATCTTTAAAAAAAAAGTGGCCTGTGATTCATCCAGTGGGAAAATCAGAAGAATACATTTTTCTTTGGGAAATGGGCTCAAAGAGGAGATGAGGTGAAAAAATGATTCAGCTGTTTTTATTTTGACTGAAATTGGTTTCGGAGAACGAGCGTAATTAACTGCCTGGCAATTTATAGTCAGACTCCCAGTATCTTCAAAACAGCCAAACTCGTATTATCCTCCCTCACTAGCCGGCCCTGAGGGGAGCGAGTGGGGTCTCCTTTATCAACAGGCCTTGGGTTCTCTCTGCTCTTGGGGGAAGCCATGTATCACAGTTGTCAGCAACTCCCACCCTGGCCTTGTGTAACTCTTATCCCTCCTGATCCCATAATTCCACTTCCGGGACCCGACGCTCTCAGAATTCTGGGAAAAATGTTTGAGGAAGCTCCCTGCATCTGTTGGTTATTTATGTTCACTGAAAAAAAAAAATGAAAATAACTTAAACATTCAACAATAGGGGCGTAGTTATTCTAAATTTGGACAGGTCTGTATGATAGAATACTAGACAGCTAAGAAAATTCAGGCTTAAAACAAATGTAGAGCCATGGGGCGCCTGGGTGGTGGTGCAGTCGGTTACACGTTGGACCCTTGGTTGCCGCTCGGGTGGTGATCTCATGGTCATGGGATCGAGCCCCGAGTGGGCTCCGCACTCAGTGGGGAGTCTGCTTATGATTCTCTATCTCTCCCCTCTGCACTTCCCCCCACTCACGTGCTTATGCTCTTGCTCTTCTCTCAAATAAATAAATAAATCTTAAAAGAAAACAAACAAAAAACCCCCCAAATATATAGTGATAGTGCTAAATGGAAAGGCCGGGCATAAAGTCGCATGTACTATACTATCCAAAATAGGCATGTATGGTATTCTCCAAAAATAAAGCATATGTATATGGAAAAGAAACTGGAAGGGCATATGCCCTCATGTTAACAATGCTAATCTCAGGGTGATAACGATGATAACATGAGGAACAGTGGTTATCTTTATGAGATTATGGGAGTGGGTGTAATTTTTTTTTCTTATACCTTCCTGCATTTTCCCAAATGTCCTAAATGAACGTGTGTTACTTTCTTTTTAAAAGATTTTATTTATTTATTTGTCAGAGAGAGAGGGGGCACAAGCAGGGGGAGTGGCAGGAAGAGGGAGAAGTGGGCTCCCCGCTGAGCAGAGAGCCCGATGCGAGACTCGATCCCAGGATCATGACCTGAGCCGAAGGCAGACATTTCACCGATTGAGCCACCCAGGCATCCAGAACGTGTATTACTTTTAGTAAGTAGGAAAAAAAAAACCCAATGAATGACATGTTAAGGAAGAGGATCTTGGGATTTGGAAGCAGCAGTTGTGGGTTTAAGTCCTACTTGCCTCGTACTTACTAGCTGACTCTGGTTTCTCTGAGCCACGCTCCCTCATCTGTAAAAGGGGTTAATGCTACCCAGTTCCGAGGGTTGTCGTGAGGATCCAAAATAACGTAGGTAAAGTTCCTGGTGCATACACCACGATCACAGACATGATCACTAAATACTAACTTACGAAGCTAACGTTCCATGAAGCTGTTTGAAATCCATGGATGGGGGTACTGTCAAGATGAAGTTATAATAAGAATATTTCCTAGACAGCTCGGAATTGCAACCATTCTTCCCTTTTCCAGAATATGTAAAGAATGCCTGTGTGCCCACGGAGGAACAGCATCTAGCTTTTGAGGCTGTCAGCTCATCTCTTCCAACCCGAGGATTTTCCTTTCCTTTGACCCCTCCTTTCATTCTCCCCCACTGACATCTGTTCACTGCCTTGCCATCCAAGAGGGAAAACATTCTTTGGAACCGAAGCCGAGGCACCACTGAGAGTCCTGGCAGCTATGAGATGTTTATTGTCACTGAGAATATGTGGTGCTGGCTGACCACAGGACCTGCCAGGCTGGGATGCCAACGAGGGGTTCTAATGAAGCAGCAGAGGACGGATGCGGGCCGCGCAGCTAGGCAGCGTCCCCTGCCTTGGGCAGAGCTGTTATCCAAGTGTCCTGCTGGCTCTGTTCACCTCTTCCCTTGGGATGTCCGCGTGGCTCCTGGCTTTACTCACCAGTTATACAGAACCAGCTTGCTTTATGGGTGAAGGAACACCTTCTCACAAGAAACTTATGGGACCTAAGGTGGTTTCAGTGACGTATTTGGCAGTTTGCCCGAGGGTCCAACAGGCCTAACTCTTACCGGCATGGATTTGGAATGAGTAAGCCCTATCTCATGACCGGGCAGGCTCAAGGTCATGGACGTACCTCCTCGGTAGTGTCTACAACATGGCCAAGCCACCAGGAACTTCAGTCACCTCCCTGGGTAGAATCTTTCACACTGCTTGGCTGATTGCAATTTTTTCCATTTTTTAATTACGGCCAGAAATATAGACCCTGGCTGCAAATCCAAATTACTTGGGGAGCTTAAACAAATTACTAATGCGTGGCCCCAACCCATACCAGGAAAGCCAAAATTTCTGGGTGATGAGAACGAGGAACTAGGATTTTTGAGATCCCAAGGTGGTTCTGACGTGCAGCCAGGGTTGGGAAACACTGTTATGGTGTATAGATGGCTAAAACTGGAAGAAACCCAGGCCAGAGCTTCTCAAATTTATTTGACCACATAGTCCTTGAAAATTTACAATATATTTATGGATACTGAGCATGAACTACAATGCAGGTTTAGGTTAAATTAAGTGACAGAAAATGGTCTCACGGATGAATTAGTGGTGAGCAGTAAAAATACTTTTAGGTAATATATTTTTTAACTTTATAAGACAATGAAAGAAATTGAAAAAATGAAGCCTTTTTATTTTATTAATGAAAAGAATAAATATATGTTAAGGTAAAGTAAATCATGTTTCATTGTACATTTTTTGGTTATTAACATGTCATCAAAAACCACTAACATTTTATTTTTTTATTTTTATTAAAGATTTTATTTATTTGTCAGAGAGAGAGCGAGAGTGCACAAGCAGGGGGAGTGGCAGGCAGAGGGAGAGGGAGAAGCAGGCCCTCTGCTGAGCAGGGAGCTCAATGCGGGACTCGATCCCAGGACCCTGGCTGGGATCATGACCTGAGCCAAAGGCAGATGCTTAACTGACTGAGCCACCCAGGTGCCCCTCAAACCACTAACATTTTAGACAAGAATGGTACTTTTGTTTTTTTATGTTGCAGCCACTTAATACGACACATGATGTTACTGGGTTGGATCCCTACGTCAGGTCAACCCGAAGTTACTTCTCTTTGCAAGAGAGTATAGCGTCTCCTATACACAGGGTTGTTGGAGTGCAGGGAAGAGGAAAGAAACTTCCACTTTTTTATATTTAAAAAATACGTAGTTTCCAAGGTGCCTGGGTGGCTCGGTCGTTTAAAAAATACGTAGTTTCCAAACTACGCTATGCCAGAAATCACAAATAGGAGTTGAAATGGTTGCCTCTGAATCAATGTCTAGATCTGACTCCATGCTTTTCCACATTCTCTGATACGGCACACGATCTTGTGCAGATAGATTATTGTGTTAATAATAGCGCATAATAGGGCGCCTGGGTGGCTCAGTTGGTTAAGCGACTGCCTTCGGCTCAGGTCATGATCCTGGAGTCCCTGGATCGAGTCCCGCATCGGGCTCCCTGCTCGGCAGGAAGCCTGCTTCTCCGTCTGACCCTCCCCCCTCTCATGTGCTCTCTCTCTCTCATTCTCTCTGTCTCAAATAAATAAATAAAATCTTTAAAAAAAAAAAAAATAATAGCGCATAATAGCGAGAGCAGCTGTTCCGATGTGTTCAGCATTTTTTAAACCCACTATCTGCTTTAACAAATGCAATTTAAAGAAAAAGTATTTATCTTCAAGTTTTTTTTTTTTTTCCCTTCATGATCCCAAGAAATAGAGTTCTAGAAAGTGCATCTAGGCCAACAGCTGCCCAGAGAAAGGAAGAGGACTGGTCCAAAGGCATCTCCAGGGTTGGTGACTACAGTGACTCCCAGTTCAGAACCTCTCCTGTGGCTGTTTTGGGGTCCTGGGGCAACCACTTAGGCTGGGAAATGGCAGCCCCTGGGGAAATGGCTGGGACAAGAGGGATAAGGGAGAGGGGAGAATCATGAGGGCACTTTTAGTATCCCCCTCCCTGCTGTGATCAGAGGGGAAGGATGCTAAAGGCAACTCCTCTGGTTTACCTCCCAAGCAGTAACTGAGGCCAAGGATGACAAGCAAGGCATTTAGAATAGGCAGCAGTGGGGTGCCTGGGTGGCACGGTCGGTTAAGCATCCAACTCTTGGTTTCAGCTCAGGTCATGATCTCAGGGTCCTTGGATGGAGCCCCGAGTCAGGCTTCATGCTCAGTTTGGAGCCTGCTTGAGATTCTCTCTTTCCCTCTCCCTCTGTGCCCCCCCCCTCCATTCGTGCTCTCTCTCTCAAATAAATAAAATCTTAAAAAAAAAAAAAAAAGAGGCAGTAGCCTCTTCCGAGGAATCTGTGTAAGAAGGCTGAGGAGTGTGTTTTCAGGAAGAGTTCCATTCAAAATGGTGAAAATTGAAGAAACAATTCAGTACTAAAAAGTGGGGAAGCTCCAGCTCCCAGGAAACTTTGCTATTAAGAGAGACTCATATCTTGAGGATTCTGTATAGCTGAGCATCACCGTATTCCAATTTCTAGCCTGTATTACCTCCTGGAATTAAGGAGTTATGTAAGTTTACTCCCCATTGTGAAATAGTACAGTGAAATCTTTTTTTCCCATAATTCTGAGTTAATGAAAACAGTAGATTTAGGAAAGAATTATTGACTTACACGGACATTTTCCATTTGTGCCTGTAGTTTCCAAAACTCTCTGATGCACGTGGGGAGGAAGTGGTGAGGGAGGGGGAAGAGAGAGTGAAGGTGAGGACTCTCGCCATCCCAGCAAACATGTACTGGACTTCTGTTAGAGGCCAGTGGGAGCTGGTGGTATATATGGCAAATCGGTGTCCCCTCCAGGTAAAAGGGATGACAGAAAGGGCGCCCTCTCTGGATGGACCATTGAGAAAAACCCCATCCGCTTTGGTGGAACCTAAAGGAACCTCCCTCCACTTTTTAGGAACAAAGGCACATTCTCTGAGCATAGCAGTTAGAAAAAGTCATGTGTTCTGGTTCTGTTGAAAACGAGAGCATCCTCTGGGTGGAACAGTTTTTAAAAGTTGCCCTCCCTGGGCATAGTAATTACATAAAGGTGCCCTTTCTTTTTTTTTTTTTTTTTTAAAGATTTTATTTATTTATTTGAGAGAGAGAATGAAAGAGAGAGAGAGCACAAGATGGGGGAGGGTCAGAGGGAGAAGCAGACTCCCCACTGAGCAGGGAGCCCGATGCGGGACTCGATCCTGGGACTCCAGGATCATGACCTGAGCTGAAGGCAGTCGCTTAACCAACTGAGCCACCCAGGAGCCCAAAGGTGCCCTTTCTCTGCATGCCCTCAGACAGGGCATTGGGCTCGGCTGGGGGTGGTCCCTAACTTGAGACCCCGTGGCAGGGTGCCCCGTTAACCGTACACCTCGCCTAACAGTACAGGCAGTCCTGTGGTGCCCAGGGCCGGGCCAGGCACCGGGCGTACAGATACATGTGAGAGCTAGACCTCGTTCTTGAGGAATTTATAGACTCCCCCTCTGAACCCCCACCCACTTTAACTCCCCCCATCTGCTGCCAGCCCCACCCGTGCCACATCCCTGCTGGCAGAGTTTCTCTCTATGATGACAAAACGTCTACCCTCCAGATGCACAGGCTGGTGTCTGCTCTTGGAGGGGGCTGTGCTGCTCCTGTCTGAGGCTCAAGGCTAAATGTCTACTCTCGACGGGGAGCAACTAGGAATCATTGTCTGTTGGGAGGGCTCTCGGTGCTTCTGGGTGCTGCATGGGAAAACGTGGACGTCACCTCACACTTCAGTTATCTGTTGAAAAACTGTCGTGTGTTGCTGAACTGTGCTTTTCGATGGTGGGTTTGGGCATAGCTGGAATATTTTCCCTTTTAATTTTCATGTTCTTTAATAAAGGAAAGCAGTTTATCTCTAATCTGGTGATTTAGAGCTCGCTTCAAGGGCTAATTCCTCCCCAGCTCATTGCACTAAGACTGTGGCAGGCCCGGTGCCAGGGATTAATAACACCGAGTCGGTGAGACTTACCTTTTTTCTTGAGTCTTAACATTTTGTTGGGAAGACGGTGTGGAAGGAGACAACCCCACTGCAGGCTCCTGGGTCCTACGTGAAAAGCACAGAGTGCAGCAGCAAGGGCGGGGGGGCTTCCATAGCCCTTTTCTCTCTTGTCTTCCAGAAAGTTCCCGTTCATCTGTTAAGACTCCCACTCAACAGTGCCTCCTCTTTATAGCCCACCCTCTCTGACTCCCTCTGCTGTGCTTCTGCTGTGCATTGTTCCCTTTTGTAACCCTTGGTTCCTGCAGGTGGCCCAGCTTGGGAGGAGATAGTTAAGGCAGAGACTGCCAAACATGTGTTGACCCTTCTTCTTGAATTCATTTTTATTTCCTTCCCTTCACCGCCTCTTGAAAGTAACAGGACCCCCTTTGGAACTTGCAGGAGCAGCCTGGCCATCCCTGGGCTAAGATGAACTGGAAGCTGGAAGTTACCATTCTTCCTGGAAGAGTTTAAAGCCTGTCTTAAAATTTGTGGGAATTTGGAAACAAGATAGACCTACGGTGGTCTGTGGATCCTGATAAGTTTAGATGAGTTTGAAGGGTTTCCTCCACCGAGAGGGAAATCAGAGTTACATTAGGTTGCTGTGGGCTAATGAAAGGCCTTCAGAGACAGAAAGAAGCGCTGGTCATGAGCCTGTCGTACTTCGCTTAGTTTGCCCTAGGTATAAGCCCAATTCCAGTATTTGAGCCTCTGTTTTCTTTTTTAAAGATTTTATTTATTTATTTGAGAGAATGAGCACGGGGGCGGGGGGGAGGGAAGGGGAGGCAGAGGGAGGGAGAGAAGCAGACTCCATGCTGAGCAGAGAGCCTGATGCGGGGCTCGATCCCAGGAACCCAGGATCATGACCTGAACCAAAGGCAGATGCTCAACTGACTGAGCCACCCAGGAGCTCCTTGAACCTCTGTTTTCTATTCATCAGGAGGATCAAGTGAAATCCTGTATGTGAAAGGCTTTCTAAACCAAAAATCACCCCCAAAATGTTATGAATTAGCATCCTTGAGAACAGGGAGAGCAGCTGACCATCCTTCTTTCCCTAGCATCTAATTTGGAAGTAGGCACACTGCAAACGTTTGTTGAATGACTGAGTGGCCTTGTAGGAAATAGGTGTTTGTATTGATTTTAATATTTCCATGGTATCTAGTAAATCTGTTAACTAGTTAACGCCCTCAGCTGTTTTGTAATTTCTGACATCAGCAACACTCTGAAGCTCGGAACACGCTGAGAGATGGTTTATTAGCTCCCAGATATTTTTGCTTGCAATCAGGATATACTGTTGCCAAAGTGACAGTGGTGCCTAGGCTAGAACCTTTCTCTTAAGAGCTCAGGTCCGGGGCGCCTGGGTGGCTCAGTGGGTTAAGCATCTGCCTTCGGCTCAGGTCATGATCCCGGGGTCCTGGGATCGAGCCCCACATTGGGCTCCCTGCTCAGCGGGGAGTCTGCTTCTCCCTCTCCCTCTGCCCCTCCACCCTGCTCATTCTCTCTCTGTCTCTCTCTCTCAAATAAATAAATAAAATCTAAAAAAAAAAAAAAAGAGCTCAGGTCCCTCACCAGACTCCTCAAGGGTGGGGGCTGTATACTATCCATGTTTGTGTTCCCTCAGTGCCTTGGTATGCAGTAAGTGCTCAATACGTATTTGCTGACTGACTAAGAAGAGGGAATAGCATGTTTTCGCACTTCCATTTGACCAGCCAAATCAACTCCAGATAACCAGAAAATGTGACAAATGTCACAGATTACTTCACTTTACTTTAGCACTGAGACGGACCCTCCCCCCCCTTTTTTAAAGTAAAGAATGTTTGGACAAAAAGCCATGGCTTTTAATATTCTTTTTAAGAGCTCATGTGTGCCAGACAATATGTGAATCATTAACTCATTTATTGCTCACAACAATTCTGTGATATAGTTACCATTATTATCCCCATTTTCTCAGTGAGGAAATGGGCTCCGAGAAGAGTAACTAATTTGGCTAAGAGTTGTGGAGTAAGTTGCGGATCTAGAATTTGAACCTCTATGCATGTTCCCCGTGACAATGAATGGGGAGTAGGTCATATTGAAGGCCAGGAGCAAGAGGATTGTGTTTTTACCACCATCAGGGAGGAGCTGAGGTTTGGATAAGATCAGATGGAAGGCTTTCTAGTGGGACCCAGGAGATTCAACAGGACTCTATCTGGTGGTACTAAAAAGACAGTTAAAATTTCTTGGGGGAGCCAGGGAGAGAAAGCAGGAAATTGAAATGTTCTCTGTGAAATTAGCTAGCATTTTTACATTTCCTAATTTTTGAAGCACTTTTACATATGTTATCTCATACAGTCCTCGTGATAGCCCTGTGAGTTATTACTCCTATTTGAGAAATGAACAAAATAGACCCAGAGAGATTATAACTGACTTGCCCTTGGTGGTGAGTGAGAAGGTTATAAAGTCTGTGAAACTATTCGTTCGTTCGATAAATATTTTCTGAGCACCTACTATGTACCATGCACTGTTTTAGGCTAGGGATGCAGCAGTGAACAAGACAGACAAAACTCTTTGTCCTCAGGGAGCTTACAAAGGTAGAGAAACTAGGAGTTATTTCTTTTCAATTACCCTGTGTCAGGTAATGGATATTGGGTTTTTTTTTTTTTAAGATTTTATTCATTTATTTGAGAGAGAGAGAATGAGCGGTGGAGAGGGACAGAAGTAGAGAGAGAGAGAGAGAGAGAGAGAGAAGCAGGCTCCCCGTTGAGCAGGGAGCCTGATGTGGGACTCAATCCCAGGACCCTGGGATCATGACCTGAGCCGAAGGCAGCCACTTAACCCACTGAGCCACCCAGGTGCCCCTGGATATTGGTTTTGAAGCTTGGCTGTGTTCTAGAATCATCTGGCACATTTTGGAAAATAAACACTGATGTCTGGGCCCCACTTCAGACTGATTAATCAGAATCTCTGGGGGTGAAACCCAAGCATTGGTGTGTGTGTGTGTGTGAGAGAGAGAGAGAGAGAGAGAGGGAAAGAAACGTGTTCTAGAGGATTTTAGTGTGCAGTCAAGTTTGAGAAGCATCGGTGGAAAACAGTGGATCTCAACCTTGGCTGCTTATTAGAATCACCTTGGGAACTTAAAAAAAAAAAAAAATATATATATATATATATATGCGCCAATGTGTGGGCTTCACCTCTGAGACAAATTAAATTAGAATCTCTGCAGTTGTGTCCTGACATTTGTATTTTTAAATGTTGCCCCCTCAAAAAGTGCTACTGAGTTCAGAGTGTGGGGTTTGCATGAAGCGCTTGGGACAAGCGACAACTTGGCCCCATGATCTCAGATAGTCTCCGCACCTCTCAAGCATATGGATCATTAGTTTTTCACTCTTGTTCCAGATACTTATTTACCACTTACTATGTACCCTTGACGAGTCCCTTCCTTTTCCTGAGTCCTGATTCCTCCCTCTGTGTAATAATAGACTTGGACATCCCTCGGGCTTATTGCAGCTCAAACAGTCTACGTAGTTCTACCAGGGAGATTGGGCTGGGAATGTCAATGGACCAGAGGACTCACTCTTGGAGACCCAGATTGACTTACTTGTCCTCTTGACAGTACCGTATGTTATAGCCAAGAGAGGGAAATTCATGAAAATCCAAAAATGTGTGGGCAAGTCTTTTTCTCACATTAAGCAGTCTGTCCACAAGGAGCAGATGGACTCTTCTTCCTTCGTCTCGCTCACCGTCTTGCTGACCACTGGGTGGGCAACACAGATGGGCATACAAGGGCAGGATGGGGGGCGGGGCACGGGGACTCGGCAGGGTCAGACTGTGAAAGTCAACCGGAGGGAAGAGGCAACAAAAATGTGTGCCTTGCAAATCACGAGCACCTGGGAGCAGCAGAAAGCGAGACAGAGGAAGGCAGCCTGCCATTTGACCTAGTTCTTTCCGCACCTATGATTGGTCTGCACGGGTAGAAGAAAGACGATAATGCGGTGGCAAGGGAGTGTAGTTAGCGAGTGGTTAAGTGCGTGGGCCCTGGGGGCCACTCACCCTGGGTTTGAATCCTCACTTTGCCATTTGCTTTCTTTCTGCCCCGGGCCAAGTAGCCTGACACCTCTTGGTGTCGGCTTCCCTATCTGTGAGTTGGGGAGCATCGTAATAACACCTACTTCATAGGTATGTCATGAAGATTACAAGCTTGGCGCACAGTAAGTGGTTTTTTTTTTTAGATTTTATTTACTTATTTGAGAGAGAGAGAGAGAGAGAGAGATAGAGAGCACACAGAGGGAGAGGGAGAAGCAGACTCCCCGCTGAGCAGGGAGCCCGATGCGGGGCTGGATCCCAGGACCCCGGGGATCACGACCTGAGCCGAAGGCAGATGCTTAAGTGATGAGCCACCCGGGCGCCCCTCGCAGTAAATGTTTTTACACAAAAATTTTAACTCATGGTTTTAAGTGTCCAGCACTCTACTTGTATTCGTTCCCTAACCTTTACATGAAGTGGGCACTATTTCCCAATTTGATAAATGAGGACATCGAGGCACAGAGGTGTGGTCACTTGGGAAAAATAACCCAGTTAGTAATTCTCAGAGCCAGGATTTGACTCCAGGGGGAATGATTCCTTAGTGCCCACTCAACCCCGAAGGAAATGGGCTGGGCCCTGGGGATGCTGAGCAGAATGAAAGCTGTGTCCAGCCTGGAGGAGTTCACACCAAAGTTAGGGACAGCAGACATACGTATAAGAAGATCACAGTAAAAGGTGCATCAAGCCTGGTGCCAAGGGAGTTTCAGAGAGTAACCCGTGACAGCTTTGTCATGGTGCCCGGCTTGGGGTTGTGTCCTTGACAGACACAGCGAGACTGTTCTGGACAGAGGGAGCTGTATGGGCAAAGGCAAGGAGGGAAGGTTATGGGTGGCATTTGGGGGGTTGGAGAAAGCACCTTTCCCCCTCTACCACATTGCAGGGAATCACTGGGAGGCCTCTCCAACCTGGTGCCGAGGGCAAGGGGTGCCTAGTGCTCTTGGGCCTCTTTCTAGGGATGGCATGGAAGAGGGTAGTGCAGAAGCATAAACTCAGGCAGTCACAGCTGGACAGGCCCTAAGAAGACCATCTAGTCCAAACTCTTCATAGCACAGATGGGGAAACTGAGGCCCAGAGAGGTGAAAGGATCGGCCCCAGCAAGGCACCAGTAAACTGGGGCAGGCTTTGTCAAACCAACATTTCTGCCACGCAGTGACACATAAGAGAGCCTGGGCCAGTGGCATTCAGTAGCACCCAAGTGTACTGTGGTACCCGCTAGTCTTCCGAACGTGCTTCCAAGTTTTCTGCTTTATTTAACTCCCCATACTGTCATAGATTAAGAGTTGAACCATGAGGCTTGGCAGACCTGCCATGGAGGCAACACAGGGTGAGTTGAAAGAAGACAGGGCAGGGACCTAATGTGAAAGTGACCCACTAGGGACGCTGGAGTTCCTGATCTTTTCCAGAATATTATTTTTAAATGCTTCAGATAAGGTGGACGTACAAAGGAAAACAATTGTACTGAAATACAGTTACCGAAATATTGTTTAAATTGTGATATGGTGACGTATGTGCTTCTTTGCTAATGCCTTTTAAATGACAAGATCTAACAGCAATTCTCATGATTGCCGTAATTTTCCAAGAGTGCAAATGAAATGTCAAGATCCCTGCAACAGTTCTCATGTGATATGTAAATCTCTGTGATTTCTTTTTTTAAAAAAAGATTTTATTTATTTGAGAGAGAGCAAAAGCAGGGGGAGTGGCAGAGGGAAAGGGAGAAGCAGACTCTCTGCTGAGCAGGGAGCCTGATGTGGGGCTCGATCCCAGGACCCCGAGATCATGACCTGAGCCGAAGGCAGATGCTTAACCGACTGAGCCACCCAGGCGCCCCTGTAAATCTCTGTGATTTCAATTATTGATAAGTCACAAGTACTGCTAACACTTCTGCTTCTGCGGCTTGTCACCTACACTCATCCTTTCAATTAGAGGTTAATGGACATAAAGAGGTAATTTTTTTCCCACAGACCTCCTGAACTGTCTGCATGTAACTCTTGGGGGTCTGTGGGTCCCCAGGTTAAGAATCCCTGCCCTAAGGCAAAACAGATGCTGGAGAACCAACCCAGTGTGGGATCTTAATCCTGCTCTAGGAGCTGAAACTACATTCAAGATCCTATGTGCATGTGGACACATGAGCAGGTGGCTGTCATTAGTACTTCTATCCAAATATTTCTGGGGCACCTGGGTGGCTCAGTGGGTTAAGCGTCTGCCTTCGGCTCAGGTCATGATCTCAGGGTCCTGGGTTCGAGCCCCGCATCGGGCTCCCTGCTCAGCAGGGAGTCTGCTTGCCTCCCTCTCCCTCTGCCCTTCCCCCTGCTTGTGCTCTCTCTCTCTCTGTCAAATAAATAAATAAAATCTTTTAAAAAAAACCCAAATAGTTCTGACTCTCCTTCTTCCAGGTACATGACAGAAATGCACCTCCTCGCCCCCTTGCCATTAAGTGTGGCCACGTAACTTGCTTGGGCAAGTGTCATATGTCACTCTCCTGCTCCAAAGCCTCTCATGGCTCTTCATTATGCTCAGAGTAGATCCCACATTCTTTATGGTGAAATGCAAGGCTGTCTCTCCAGCCAAGTTCTCAGGCGTTGGCTCTCACCACTTTCACCCAGGCCCACTTCACCTAACTGCCCTGGCTTGATTTCTCTTCCTAACCAAACTGATTCATGCCTCAGGTTCCTTCTGGCTAGAACACTCATCCCCCAGATCTTTCCATGAGCAGCCCATTCTTGACCTTTAGAACTCACTTTCCGTGTTCACACCTGTTTTAAAATAACAGCTTTCTTGAGATATCATTCACACACCGTACAATTCCCTGATTTAAAGTGTACAATGCAGTGGCTTTTAGTATATTCATGGAGTTGGGCAACCACCAGCATGATCGATTTTAGGACACTTTCATTCCCCCTTAACCGTTACCTCCCAATTCCTCATCCCCCTGCCCCCAGCCTCTGGTATCCCGTAATCTACTTTCTGATTCTATAGATGTGCCTATTCTGGACATGTCATGTAGATGGAATCATATGATATATGGCCTTTAGTGTCTTGCTTCTTTCACTTAGCATGAAGTTTTCAAGGCTCATCCATATTTTAGCATGTGTCCACTGTATGGCTATACCACGGTTGGTTTATCCACTCGTACATGAAGGACATTTGGGTTGTTTCTATCTTTCGGCTGTTATGAATAATGCTGCTAGGAACACTCATGCTCAAAATTTTGCATCAACATGTGCTTTCATTTCTCTTGGGTATAAACCTAGAAATGGAATTGCTGGGTCATATGGTAACTATGTTTAGCCTTTTGAAGAACTGCCAGCCTCTTTTTCACAGAGGATGCACCATTTTATTAATTTTTTAATTTTTTTAAGATTTTATTTATTTATTTAAGAGACAGCGAGGGAGAGAGAGAGAGCAAGAGAGCACAAGTGCACGAGCAGGGGGGAGGGGCAGAGGGAGAGGGAGAAGCAGGCTTCCCGCTGAGCAGGGAGCCCGATGCGGAGCTCGATGCGGACCCTGGGATCATGACCTGAGCCAAAGGCAGACGCTTAACCGACTGAGCCACCCAGGTGCCCAGAGGATGCACCATTTTACATTCCTACCAGCAATAGATGAGGGTACCAATTTCTCTATATTCTCACTATTTACCTATATCCAGTTTCTCTACATCCTTGGTATTTCCCTTCTTTTTTTTTTTTTTGGTAGCTATCCTAGTAGGTATAAAGTGATATCTGATTATGGTTTTGACTTGCGTTTCCCTAATGACTAACAACATTGAACATCTTTTCGTGTGCTTCGTAGCTGCTGTATATCTTTTTTAAAGAAACGTCTATTCAAGTCTTTTGCCCATTTTTGAACTGGATTTTTGTTTTGCTGTGGAGTTATCATTCTTTAGGTATTCTTGATATGATTCCCTTGTCAGACATGTGATTTGTAAATATTTTCTCCCATTCTGGGGGTTGCCTTTTCATTGTCTTGATAGTGTCCTTTGATATAGAAAAGTTTTTAATTTTGATGATTTCCAACTTAACTGTTTTTTTTTTTTTTTTTTTGGCTGCTCATCCTTTTGGTGTCTTATATAAGAAACCATTGTTTCTAATCCAAAGATACTGATTTATATTTATGTTACATTCTGAGAGTTTTATAGTTGAGCCCTTACATTTAGGTCTTTGATCCATTTTGAGTTGTTCTTTTGTATATGGTGTGAGGTAATGATCCAATTTCATTCTTTTGCATGTGGATATCCAAGTTGTCTCAGCATCTTTCGTTGAAGAGATTATTCTTTCCCCAATGAATGGTATTGACACCCTCGTCAAAAATCAATTGACCACAGGTATGTGGGTTTATTTCTGGACTCTTGATTCTATTTCATTGATCTATGTGTGTGTTCTTATGTCAGTACCGCACTTCTTTGATTACTATACCTTTGTAGTAAGTGTTGAAATTGGGAAGTGTTATTCCTCCAACTTTGTTTTTATTTTTTAAGATTGCTTTGGCTATTCTGGGTCCCTTGCATTTCCACATGAATTTTAAGATGAGTTCGTCCATTTCTGCAACACTGATTTATTTTTGCCCAGCAGTTTACTATTTATCAAGGATAGCCACATTCATTTATTCATTCAACAAATACTGATCAAACACGTACCATGTGCCAGGCACTGTTTCAGGTGCTTGGGGGCACCACGATGAACAAAATATAGCCATGACCCTTGCTTTGAGGGAGCTAAGAATCTAGTGGGAGAGGCAGACGTTAATCAAATAATCACCCAGACAAATTTAAAATGGATAACAGGAAGAGGTGACCTAGTCTCGGGAGATCAAAGAAATCTCTCCTGGAGAAACCAACAATTAGGAAGGTGCCTGAAGCTGGAGGGGTTTGGCAAAAGCATCGCAGGCAAGGAGAACACCATGTGCAAAGGCTTTATATGGCAGGAGGGAACATGGTGCATTCAGTGAACTGCAAGGAGGCAAGTGTAGTGAAGGACAAGGGAACAAGAGAGCCATGTGAGGGTGACCAGTCCCATGGGGCCTTGTGGGCTGTGGAAGAAATCCCAAGATTCTATCCTAAGAACAACAGGAAGCCACCGAAGCAGAGAAGTAACATGATCTGATTTTGATTTCAAAACGCTCACTCTGACTGCTGTGCAGAGTGGACTGGAGGGGGATGGGCAAGAGCAGAGCCAGTAGGAGGGTATTACGGTAGCCTGAGAGGGAAATCATGGCTTTGACGAGGGTGGCAATGGTGACTCTGGACAGAAAGCGGGCAGATTCACAGATGCCAAAGAAATTGAAGTTTTGGAGACAACCTTCAGTCAGGGAGGCGACAGGGTTTCTGACCTCGGTGACATGTTGGAAGGGGTGGTCTTCGCCAAGATGAAGAACACTGGAGGGAGGGCAGCTTTGGGAAGGGGGTTAGTGTTACTGAGTTTGAGGTGCCTTGCCAACGTCCTTAAGTTATTTGATCCTCACCAACTCATTTCTATGAGGGAGGTTTCATTTTGCAGATGAGTCAACTGAGTACCACAGAGCTAATCGTGGCTTGGCCAATGCTGGGCAGTCAGTAAGTGGCAAAGTCAGATCAGAATTCCATCATTCTAAGAATAAGCCCGTGCTCTTTCTTTTCTGTGACACCAGAACTGACTGTCTAGAAAGGTCCATTCTGAATAGTTTCAAATAATCACAGGGAATCAGTGCTAGGACTTCTTCCCCCCTACCCCCAACACACACCAAGTGTTTCCCAAACCTCAAAACCTTATGCTCCCATGGAAACCTTAGCCTCCTTTCTACAAACGTTCATCTCCACTAAGCTCTCTCCAGAAGTGTTTAGAGGTCCCAAGTGCCTGATTCCTTGACCCAGAGCTGTCTATGCACAGAGAGCAGTGCTGTCTCCTTTCCCAGTGAAGGTCACCCTATCCGAAAGGCTTCCTGCTTCTCTGCTGTCATATACTGGTCCCAGAGGTGTCTGGTGTACGCTGTGGTTACAGACAAGGTCACCTGTCCGTGGTCAGCGTATGGAAAGCTGATGAAATGCTGAGACATCGAGCCACAGAGTGGATGACGGAAAAATGAACAGTGATTAACAAGTCAAGGTGTACTCAAATTTTTTTCATGTCAAGTAGAGGAGTGTGAGAAGGAATTGAGCAGGTGGCAGGAAATGGGACGGAATGAGAAACTAGGAGAAAGGAAAACAAATACATAAATTCAAGGAGCAGGAGGAGGAGAAAATAAAGTGGTTAGAGGCAAAGGTTAGGGAGGATTCATCCTCGTTTTAAATCAGGGCTCTGACATTTACTAGCTGTATGATCTTAGGCAAGTTACTTAATGTCTCTAAGTGGACATAAAATAGTCCTAACTTTATGGGGTTTGTGTAAGGATTATGGAGAGAGTGTGCATGTGATGTTCTTGCCGCAGTGCCTGGCATGTGAAAAGCACTAGGTCCCTTCAGCTGTTGGGATGGCACAAGCCCCCCTCATTTCTCCCACCTCCGCTTCCCCCAGCTGCCCCCCAGGTAGGTTCATTGTGGTCAGCTTGGTTCACCATACTGGCCACTGAGCCAGCCCTGCTTGAAGCATGGAATATCCCATCAGCTTCAGCAGACCCAGGAGCTGGAAAACCTGTGACAGCAGCTGGAGTCCTGCATTGGTCCCTCGGTCTCCTTGCTGCCAATTTGATATGAGATTAGGCACCTCCAAGAGCGACCCTTAGAGATCCATATGTTACCTCTAAGTTGTTTCCTCTTCCCTTCCTCTCCTTCCCCCTACCCTGCCACCCCCACCATATTGAGTCCTACTCCCACTTTCCACGCGGTCGCCCTGCTTTGTACTCCAGTCCCCCTCCCCCCTCCCCATCAGGACTGAAGCCCTGTCCAGTCCTGGTCGAGGTCCAGATTGCTCGACTGTTGAACCGTCTGCCTGCTTGACTTATTTCATCATTGTGGTGCCCCTGCCTGAGGCATACAGAACCAGGTCTGTTGGTGGTACCCTCTGAGCACTGTGCCTCACTCAGCCAGCTCCCCTCTCCTTCTAGAACAGTGCTTAAGTAAATCATCTGGGCCCTTCCCCTGACACCATAATGCATGCCTGAGAAATACGCAGGAATTCAATGTATCAGTCAGGATAGGCTAAGTTATGCTGCCATAATAGTCTTAAATTCTCACTCACGGGAACTGTCCAAGGTAGATGGAAGGGAGAGGGTTCTGTCCAGCAGTCACTCAGTGATCCAGGCTGACCCTTTTGAAAACGTGCTTCCACAGTTGCTGTGACAGGAAATAGGGCATATCATCTGACTTACGTCTTCAAAAAATCCCCCTGACTGCTGTGTAGAGAATGGACTGTGGGGCAGCAAGGGCGGAAGTGGGGAGACCATTGAGGAGGCTTGGTCTGGGCTAGAAGAGATGGTGACTTAAAAAAAATGATGGTGATTTGAACCCCACTGATGGCGGTGAAGGTGGGGAGAAATGGAGGGACTGGGGATATATTGTGGAGTGAAGCAGACAGGATTTTCCGATGGGTTGGATAAGGAGAGTAAGGAGAATAAGTCAAGAATGCCTGCTAGGTTTCTGGCTTGAACATATGGGTGGGTGGTGTCCATCCTTAACTGTCACTGAAACCACAGAATCCCTTGGAATTTGCAAGACATATCTCAGTGACAACTGAAAGGATCCTCAGCTTAAGGGTGTTCTTAAGGGTGCCTCTCCAACTGTTCTGTAAAGGTTTAAGTGGCAGGGCCTTTTCTGTTTTTTCGGGAGAGCTCTGATCATGGACACACATGTCCATACACCTGCATGCCCACGTGTTCACAAATACACACACATATCACACACCACTGTGGCAGTTCTTTCTACACCTCACACAGCAGTAGTCCTGGGGCTCCTTCAAACTCTCTAGCGTGTCCCTGTCAAAATTTTTGTCTCTGATGGGAATGGACCTTTTGCTCAAGATTTTTAGTGGGAAAACAACCAGAGCTGCACCCTTTCGGGGCCTCCCTCTGGGTAGCAGCTCCTTTGCTCCCGGGAGGAGGTCACAAAGCAAGTGAGCCTCTTACCCTGTCAAAGTGCTTTCCAGCCTTGAGAAATGTGAAAACCCTAGCAGGTGGCACATTTATTAAGCTAAATGCACACAGTCCAAAGTTGCAGTCTGTGGTTAAGTATAATTGCTAGCTAAAACTGTGCAGCCTGTTGCCTGGGCAGCTCATTAGAGGAAGGGGGAGTTGTAGAAAACTGGGAATAAAATGAATGAGGCTTGGCCACTGACTGGTTGGTTCCAGGCAGAGTCAGTTCTGACTGAGCTAAGCTTCATAGCTTAGTGTTTCCAGGGCCTCAGGGTGGGACTTTGCATCAGTGGTGGAAACAGGTACTAATGGGCTCAAGTCAGCTGTCAGTTGCCAAACTGCTCAGAAAAGGCCAGCAAGGCAGTCCTTGGGGCTGTGTGCTTGAGGCCAAGTGGAACAAATGGAGGGTGGGAGGCAGGGAGGGGTGAGCCCGAGCCTCACCGGTCAGACTGGGAGACTGCCTTTTTGCGAGGAAAAGCCTAGGGGAAAAATATGCAATGGAAAAAAGACAGTCTCTTCAATAAATGGTGCTGGGAAAATTGGACAGCCACATGCAGAAGAATCGACCATTCTCTAACACCACACACAAAGATAAACTCAAAATGGATGAAAGACCTCAATGTAAGACAGGAATCCATCAAAATCCTAGAGGACAACATAGGCAACAACCTCTTTGACATTGGCCACAGCAACTTCTTTCAAGATACATCTCCAAAAGCAAGTGAAACAAAAGCAAAAATGAACTTTTGGGACTTCATCAAGATAAAAAGCTTCTGCACAGCAAAGGAAACAGTCAACAAAACAAAGAGGCAACCCACAGAATGGGAGAAGATATTTGCAAATGACACTACAGAGAAAGGGCTGGTATCCAAGATCTATAAAGAACTTCTCAAACTCAACACCCAAAAAACAAATAACCAAGTCAAAAAAATGGGCAGAAGACATGAACAGACACTTCTCCAAAGAAGACATACAAATGGCTAACAGACACATGAAAAAATGTTCATCATCATTAGCCATCAGGGAAATTCAAATCAAAACCACATTGAGATACCACCTTACACCAGTTAGAATGGCAAAAATGGACAGGGCAAGAAACAACAAATGCTGGAGAGGTTGTGGAGAAAGGGGAACCCTCTTACACTGTTGGTGGGAATGCAAGTTGGTACAGCCACTTTGGAAAACAGTGTGGAGGTGCCTCAAAAAATTAAATATAGAGCTACCCTGTGACCCAGCAATTGCACTCCTGGGTGTTTCCCCCAAAGACACAGATATAGTGAAAAGAAGGGCCATATGCACCCCAACTTTCATAGCAGCAATATCCGCAATAGCCAAACTGTGGAAAGAGCCGAGATGCCCTTCAACGGATGAATGGATCAAGAAGATGTGGTCCATATATACAATGGAATATTACTCAGCCATCAGAAAGGATGAATACCCAGCTTTTACATCAACATGGATGGGACTGGAGGAGATTATGTTAAGTGAAATAAGTCAAGCAGAGAAAGTCAATTATCATATGGTTTCACTTATTTGTGGAACATAAGGAATAGCATGGAGGACATTAGGAGAAGGAAGGGAAATATGAAGGGGGGGAATCGGAGGGGGAGATGAACCATGAGAGACTATGGACTCTGAGAAACAAACAGGGTTTTAGAGGGGGGGTGGGGGGATGGGTTAGCATGGTGATAGGTATTAAGGAGGTCACGTACTGCATGGAGCACTGGGTGTTATACGAAAACGATGAATCGTGGATCACCACATCAAAAACTAATGATGTATTGTATGGTGATTAACATAACATAATAAAATAAAATAAAAAAAAGAAAAGAAAAGAAAAGAAAAGAAAAGCCTAGGGGATTTGTGAGGGCCCAGAGGCTTCTCCTAAGTAGCAACCAGGCTTCTGTGGAGGGAAGAGAGTCTCCCTCCTGCCTGGGAAAGGGAAGAATGTGTGAGGTGCCCCTCTTCTGTCCCGCCATCATTGTCTGCGTCCCTCCTGGAGATTCTGAAAGCCAGGTGTCACTAGGAGTGTTTTACTGAGATACAAGTATTTTGTTACATACAGCTTTTATGAGGTAGGCATCATTACCTCATTTCACGGAGGGAAAAATGGAGAGAGAGGAAGCAAAATAGAGAGAGAGAGGACGTGATTTGCCTGAGGCCACACACCTACCAAGTGGCTGAGCTGGGATTTGCCTCCAGGTTCTCAGGCTCTTGGCACTTGATGACACGATGCTTCTTCCTGGGCATGGTGAGAGGCAGGCTGTGCTCCCAAAGGCCAGGGATGGGATAAGGAGGCCTCCCTCCCTGCTCTGCGCCTACCACCTGTCAGTCAGCCTGGGGCCTGGCAATCGACAGCTCTCCGAATCCCTGGACCTGTTTCCCATCCGGAAACTTAGACAGTGGATTGGCAGATGACCTCGAAGGGGCCCGCCAGCCCTGACATTCTATAGACCTGGCAGGGGCAAAGAGCCCGGCCGTTTTCAGTGTGGGATGCACTGAGCCCTAGGGAATCTCAGAGATTTTTCACGGGGCGGCCGTGAGCCGTTCTGATCCTGTCTTATATATCGGAGATCTACAGGTGACTTTGTCAAAAGGTGCCACTTCTAAAAACAACGAAGCAAAAATAAACAAAATGAAACACCTCCCGGCCCCTGAACGAGACAGTGAATGAGAGACAAGTTTGAATGAAGGCATCTGCTGTCAGGGAGAGTGGTGATGGTGTGATGGTGGTAGGTGTGTGCGGTGGCGGGGGCGGGGAGCGGGGTGGGGTGGGGAGTTTGGACAGGAAGGACAAAGAGGAAAACCAAAACAAGAGGAAGAAAAAAAAAACAAGATTAGCTTTTTAGTTCCAGTGAGTTGCCATTTTGAGAAAAGGAGCACCTCAAGAAGTGACAGGGACATCATGGTTGGGGAGAGCCTGCTGTGTCCGAGTGTTTTCTGCTCGTGTCTCACTCAGAAACTGCCTGTACAACCCCTTCGGTTCTAAGCCTTCCCGTTCCTATTTTAAAGATGACGACACCGAGGCTCAGAGAGGCACAATGACTTATCCAAGGTCACATAGCAAGTAAATTTTGTCGCTGGGATTCAAATCCAGCTCTGTTTGATCTCAAACCCCCAGCCTCTCCTGTTGGGAGCAACCTTCCTGGAAGAGGGTCGAGGAGTTACAGGTCGATGGGTACCAGGGGACCCATAGCACCTTCCTTTGGTGGCAGGTAGAGCCCTAGGAGGATCTGTGGAGAAGCAGCAAGCAGAATTGATGTTCTTGGTGATTAAGGGACTCAAAAGAGGGGGCTGTTGTCAGGAGTGGAGAACCAGGGGGAGAGAAACCACAGGGCTGGAGAGTCAGAGCTAGGCCAGGAAGGGCCTGGACGTGGGCCTGCACAGAAGGATTCTTTTTTAAGATTTTATGTATTCATTTGACAGAGAGAGAGTGCACAGGCAGGGGGAGCAGAAGGCAGAGGGAGAGAGAGAAGCAGGCTCACCAAGCAGGGAGCAGGGAGCCCGATGCGGGACTCGATCCCAGGACCCTGGGATCATGACTTGAGCAGAAGGCAGACGCTTAACTGACTGAGCCACCCAGGCATCCCACAAAAAGAGTACCTCTTAGGACCAGTGTCCTTGACTAGATCCATTTAGACTCTTGCATCATGCTGTGTAATTCAGAATTGCTGGTTGCATCCCAAGATCATCACACTTGGGGCAAAGTGTTTTACCCTGACTTATCAATTTAATAATATAACAAACATGCCTGAACCCACCACTCAAACCATGACCTAGGACATTGCGAGTAACTTATGTTTACCAAGGTGCTAAATCTTTTTTGTGGGTTTGATAAATAACTGTCTTCCTTATCAGTGCTGTGGTATCTGTGGTATATTCCTTGGTCTTGCCACGTGTCTATAATGAGTAGCTGGGAGCTCTGCTCCTTGTCTTTTTACCTCAAAACCCAGGTGGTCAGAGAAGCCATCATCTCAAAATTCGCTGGTTACCAGGGCGGAGGGAAAGAGAGCTCTGTGGCGCCTCACACTGGCATTAAAGTGTTTCAGCCTGGAAGTGACCTATTTGACTTTTGGGCACCTATTTCCCAGCGAGGACCCCTTTCCCCTTGGAAGTTCCCATCCTGCTCTACCCATTTCCAGGGTCTGTCTTTCATGGGCTCAAAGCCCAAGATGGCAGTTGACCATAGGGTCTGCCTGGCATCTTACATGTGGCCTCACCTGGGCTTTCTCTCCTCCCGGGCATGATTTCTCAGATAATCAAGGGCCTGCTGCTACTTCCCCTGGACTGTTACTTGAGTTGACTGGCGAGACTGGATTTTGTGCAGAGTGGTGAGGGGAGGAAAGATGGGCTGAGTGAGTGAGTCATCATTGTTATTTCCGTTGCATTCCCATTGATCTCACAAGGCTATTAAAAGAGTCAGTAACTAAGACATAACTAGACTACGGTTCTAAAAGCCAAGGGATAACCGAAATTCATAAGGCGAAGCAAGTCCAGGAAATGGAGTGAAGAGGGAGTTCTGGCTCTTGGCTGTACTTCTTGGGAAGGAAGGTCTAGCCCGATAACCCAGGATACACGGCCTTGGCCTCCGCACGCAGGACCTGTGTCGGGCAGCTGGTCCCAAGTCTCCGCCTCATGAGGGTGCATCCTCCGCAGACCACCAAGTGTGGTCTGGAGAAAGGAAAGGAAACAGGGAGAGTTTAGGCATGAATTATACATCCACAGCATTCACCCTGTGCCGGGATTAGGTGGGGTACAGAGGTAAGCAAGACAGACAATGTGGCTGGCCTCACAGAACTTAGAGTCTAGTGGGGGAAAGAAAATGATTACATAAATGATACAGAACCTGCAAAGTGCTCTGACAAGGATGAGTTCAGGGTAGTAAAGGAATGGCACCTGAGCTAGACGTCGGGGGTCAAGGGAGGCTTGGGAGTAGCCCCTCATCTAGACAGAGGACTGAAGATTAGGGAGGTGATAGCCAGGTGAAGGCAGGTAGGAAGGAGGAAAGTTGCAGAAAGTTAGCAGGTAGAGGGGGATGGGAAGATCTGAGCCTAGAGAGGCAGGCAGAGACTAGATCATGAAGGACGCCATGGATGCCATGTGGAGGCGCTTGGACATTATCCTGAGGAAAGCAGAGAGCTCTGGAATGGTTTGCCATTTGGTTATGACGTCACCGTGGAAGCCGTGTGGAAGGTGGGTTGGGATGGGTCCAGGTGAGGGGTGATAGTGACTGGTTAAGATAGCGAGAATGGGGCTAGAGAGAAATGGATGGATCTGAGGCACATTTAGAAGGTAGATAGATACCCTGAATAATCATATGTGGACAGTACAGGGAAATCAGGAGTCAAGAACGATACCTAGGTTTCTGGCCCATATGACTGGATAGCAGTGATAGGAGGAGTACAGTGTGATGGTTAAGAACAGTGGCCCTGAAGCCGGACTGCCTGGGTTTGAATCCCAGATCCGCCATTGATCATCTGTGTGACCTTGGACAAGTTCCTTAACCTCTCTGGGCTTCAGTTTCCCTACCTGTAAAACGAGGGTTTTACTATTACCTGCCTTATAATGATTAAGTGAAACAGTACATAAAGTGCTTTTGAACCATGTCTGGAGCATGAGAAGTGTTCGATAAATGTTAGCAATGGTTATAGGCAACAAGGAAGGGGTATAGACTTCATCGGAATGATGATGAGTTCAATTCTGGGCATGCCAACTTTAGGTTGTCTGTGGGACACTCAGGTGGAAACTGGCTATAGGAGTGTGTGGCTCAGGAGATACTTGGGCTAGAAATATGTATTCAAGAGTCATAAGCTTATATAGATAGTAATTGAAACCTTGGGAGGTTTGTTTTTTTTTTTAGACGGGGGGAGGGGCAGAGGGAGAGGGAGAGAGAATTTCAACTTGGCTCCGCGCTGGGCCTGCAATCATGACCCCGAGATCATGATCTGAGCCGAAATCAAGAGTCGGACGCTTAACCGACTGCGCCACTCAGGCGCCCCAAAACCTTAGGAGGTTTTGCAGGGAGAATTTGTAGAGAAGGAAAGAAGGGTACGAGCAAGCCTCGGCTTTTGTGGGATGGACAGAGGCAAAGGAGCACAATGAGGAGGCTGAGCAGCAGCCTGAGAGGCAGGAGAAAAACCAGGGGGAGGGCACGGCTTCATAGAAGCCAAGATGAGCAAATGTGCCAAGATGGAGGCCGCGGCCAGTGGCGGCGATGCTCGGAGAGGCTTATGCAAGAGGAGATTGAGAAACGGACGACGGCATTTAGCTGCAAGGAGCTTGTGGGTGACAATAGCTTCAGTGGAATGGTAGAACCGGACGTCAGACCACATTGGGTCGAAGAGCGGGAGTGAGGAAATGGAGACAGCCGGTGCCGACAGCTCTTTCCCGAAGTTTGTCTGTGAAAGGGAAGGGAGAACAGAGGACTGAGGGTTCTGGGCGGAGGGAGGGCGTCCTTCAGTGCGGACAGTGGCGAGGGAGAACTGGGAGGTACAGGGGAGAGAGGAGGCAACTGAGGCTTGAGGGCCCTGAGAGGGCGAGAGGAGACGGGATGCGGAGCGCAGGCCGGGAGGTCAGCCTCAGGCAGGAGGGCGTCGTTAGAGGGAAGGAGGAAAGTATGGATGTGGTGAGTGAGCTTGTGGATTTCTCTGTGGAAGGTTCCTGCCTCATCGATGGCTCCTCTTTTTTTTTCTGTGGAATCAGGTGAGCGGGATGTGGCAAGGCTAGAAGTTTGGGGATGATTGTGGAGGCCACGGTGCTCAGAGAGCCACTGGAGAGAGGGGGAGAGAGAGCCCAGCGGGGACTCAAAGAAAGGTTGCCCAGCCACACTGAAGGCCCCGTGGAGGTCGAGACCATGCATTTATAGTGTTCCCCATCTGCAAGGTTGGGGTGTTTTCTCCAAGCAGTGCTCAGCGGTCCTGGGGGAGGAGCCGAAAGTGTAGACATTTGGATTGATTTAAGGCTTAGGAATTTGCAAGATAGACATGCTGCATCAGGAAGATGCAGATAGTGGCAAGTGAGTAGTTAAAACGATCGACGTCTCATTCCCCTGCTCTTCGGTTCAGAAGCTTCTGTCCCTTCTACCCTAAGTTCCCTCTTTTCTCTACTCTCTGTCATAGCTTCTGCTTCACTCAAGGCTCTTAGACTGCCTCCTGGCTTCTGCCTCCTGTGTGTGTGTGTGTGTGTGTGTGTGTGTGTCTGCTTCCGCCCCCCTTTTATTGACTGAGGACCCGCCCCATGTCTTCTGTTCAGCTTCCACAGGAGAGCCTATCTGAGTGATTCCGTTATTCATTATCTCCCATGTTTGGCAGCTAGCTCAGGCTGCTGGCCAACCTGTGGGTTTTCTGCCCTGAGTCAGGGACCTATGTCTGGTCCGCCCAGCTGTATCTAACGCCAACATTCTTCAAAAGGTGCCGTGAGTAAGACAAGCAGAATGGTTAAGAATGGAGGCTCTGGAACCAGATGCCTAGGCTCAAATCCAGGCTGTCCCACTTGCTGCGTGACCTTGGGCAATTTGCTGTACCTCTCTGATCCGTAGTTTCCTCGTGTCTTAAATGGATTCAGTAAGAGTACTTGCCTTATAAAGGCTTTGTGTGAATGAAGTAAGATAATACACGGAAAACACTGAGTACAGTACCTGGCACATAATTATTTCCCTGTAAGCTTTACCTATTAGTAGTAGTATTACTATTATGATCATTTTACTGTGAAGACAGGCACTTAGGGCCTAATAGTCTTCTCTGGACAAGACATTAGGGGAGGCCGGATTTGAACCCCACTGCCATTTAAAGAACACAGTCTTTCCGTCACACCAGCTTTTTTTTTTTTAAGATTTTATTTATTTATTTGACACAGAGAGAGAGAGCACAAGCAGGGGGGAGTGGCAGGCAGAGGGAGAAGCAGGCTCCCCCTGAGCAGGGAGCCCGATGCGGGACTTGATCCCCAGACCCTGGGATCATGACCTGAGCCGAAGGCAGATGCTTAACCAACTGAGCCACCCAGGCGTCCCTGCTTCACACCAGCTTTTTGCCATTTTCAGGTCTTCTGACCTTCCCTCTGGGGATGTTTATCACCCTGTGGTCTCTGAGGGCCCAAAGCTTTCAGACCAGTGAGTCTGCTGTGGGCTGAAGACTGAGCTGCTGTGTCTGCTCATCGTCAGCTGGGGAGGAATCCTGGCAGCCTGACCTCTCTAGTGCAGTCCTTGGTTTCTATGAGTCATGCTTCTCTTATGCTAAGCCCAGCTCAGATTTGGAAGGGGGCTTGGGGAGTAGGGGTGGGGTGAGGGGAGGAAAGGGAGGAGGAAGGCAGCAGCTTAGCCTCCGTCTGAGTTTGTTAGTTAGCTCAAGTTATAGGAATCTTTCCTTAGAACCAGACTGAGGAGATTTGAGGCCCCACTGTGACCAGACTGCAATGGAGGGGACCCTTCACCTAGTTTGTGAAGCCCAGGATGGCTGGTGTGTGAGGAACACCTCCCCAGGCACCTTGATGGTCAGGATATCCCCTCTCCATCTCTCTCTCTCCCCTACAGCTTGACCCAGATGGGTCAAGATTTATTTCCCTAGAACAGAATGCAAATCTCTGACCGAGGGGAAAGGAATAGATTTAAGAGGCCCATTGCCCAGAGAGGAGGCTCCTAGAAATGCCCCACCCTCGTGAAATAGGTCCCAGAGGGGCTTTGTCTGAGCTGGCATTTTCCCAAGGATGGGGGGCAGGCCATTGGTGGCACAAGAAATAATTCCAGGTGGTATATGGCTGGACAGGTTTTTAACTTCAATAGTCGCGAATTTCTTTCAACATGTTTTAGAAAAATACAAGTGGCGCGTGAAAATTGGTGGCTTCAAGGGTATTATTGATTAGAACCATGCTGAAGTGTTTTTTTTTAAAGAAGTTTATTTACAGAAAAATTATTAAGTAGATAGTAGTGTAGGTTTTAAGCAGGTGACAAAAGTCGAAAGTAGTATACAGATGACTGAGGTTTGTTTGGGAAACCCTGGTCTTCCACAAATCACGTTACCTTTTCCGCTGCCTCTTCTGCCCCCCTACCCCTCCTCCCAGATTTGGGGCTTCTGCTTTGGGAATTGTCTAGTAGACACATTAATCTGCCTGGTCAACTGTCTTCTTACCAGATCAAAGCCAAAAGCCTCATCTCCTTTTCTTGACTTTGTGGTCTCTGTTGAGGGTTCTCATTTCTCTCTCCCCCACCCCCACCCCATCCCCCTTCTCCCTCCTCTTCTCCCTCTTCCTCTCTCCCTCTCCCTCCCGGCTAGCGGTTGGAGATATTCCTGACTCATCCGTCCCCCATTTTCATGCTCAGTCGCTGACCAAATCCTGTTAATTCTTCCTTCATCGTACCTCTTGTACCGTGTCTCTTTCAACTGTCATCACCCATGATAGGTGCCACAGCTTCAGTCTACACCTCATTATCCAGTTAATCTTCCTCCAGCGTAACTTTCCCCATGACTTTCTCCTGGATTGGTTCTCCACCAAGTATCAGATCATGGCCCAACTCCCGAAGGAGCCATTCCTAAGTCCTTGGAATGTGGCCTCAGCCTAAGATGTGCCCATATCTCCCATTCCTTTTCTAGGATCCATCTCTAGGTCTCTACAGCTCCTCAGATACACTACAATTGCTTCTAACTCTAGTTCTTTCCTATAGACCTTGATCAAAATAGTTTTCTCAGTCCTTCTCATCTGATCATTTACTTATATGTCATATAGTGCTAGTTGTGGGTTTTTGTGGCTGTGCGTCTCCCTGAGTAGACTCAGCTTCTGAGGTAAAGGAGTGTGTTCTCCATTTCTTTCATAATTCCATCGGTGCTTAGCAGAGGGCTAGGCACATGGTAGATACAGTTGGGTATACTTTGGGCTGCAAGTATCAGAAAACCCAACCTGTTAGCGGCTTGAACAAATAGAGATTAATTTTTTTCACAGAACAAAAAGTTTAGAGGCAAGTGGTTGCCTGCTTCACCATCCATAGTGAATTGGCTTTCACCCTCATACTTGTTGCCTCATGGTCACAAGGCGACTGCTGCGTTTCCAGGTATCACATCTGAATTCCAGCAGGAAAGAGGAGGAAGGAGCAAAGGCCTTCTCCTCAGGGAACTCTGTCCTGTTATTTGAGAAGGGGACGCTTTCTCAGGGGACTGACCCTTTCATCTCACTAGCCAGAATTGTGTCATGTGCTCACTGTTAGACCAATAACTGGTTTAGATCAATTCTAATTCAAGCACGGGACTGGGACTGACAAAGATCCTTTCATATCAAACTGAAGTTCTGTTAGCAAGCAGGAAGCGGGGAGGGATGGCTATTAGGTAGGCAACTGGCAGTATGTACCACAGAACCCAATAAAGACTGGTTTAGAGACCAAGTAGCCTGCTCCAGTTTTGAGTCAGGTTCTGAGACGTGGAGGGTCTAAGACCAAGAGGTTTCCAGAAAAGGCCATTTTCTCTGTGCCCACACAACTGTACTCAAGTGTCCCCAGCTCTGAGTTGGAAGGTCAGAAAGACTCTGTGGGCTCTCGGCTCTGCCTCCCTCAGCTTAAAAGAAGATTCTGGGCAGAGTGTCCCACTTAGTGACTGCTAGGCGAGTAGCATCTTCCGGTGGTTCTACTTCCAGGACTGAGGGGGGAGTGAAAGGACAGGCCTCCTTCTCCACCGAAGAAATCATTCCTGCCTTTGGATCTTTGCTTTTCATGTGTGTTTTCTGAAGTAGGTCTGAAACAGAATTTGCATCCCGAGACAAAAATCCAGAAGGGGAAATTTCCAAAGGCAAATTGTACACAGTGCTATTTCTTACAGCAACAAAAAGAAGCCACCCAAACAGCCAATTATTGGGAGTTGGCTGAGCAGACTGTGAGTTTTTGTATATTTGGCTATGATATGGTCACCAAATTTGACAACTTCACGAATTCTGCTGGCACAAGAAAATATTTGTATGGAATGATGTGAAGTAGAAAAGAGCAAAATAGCGGGTACACATTGACCGTGTAGAACGTACATGTGCCACGTATCGGAAGACAACTTCCCAGTTTTAGGTTGGAGCTAGGAGGGGGCCAATACATATGTATTGAAATCGCAGGCCAACCGTGGGGCAGTTGGGGGTCACCCATCAGAGGTTCCCGTTCAGCTGAAGCTTAGAAGTGGGAGGTGGGGCATCCAACAATGTTCCCGTCTTTTACTATGGAGGCAGAAAGCTTACTACGGAGCTTGAACTAGAACTTGGGTCTTTTCTCTGCTAGCCTACAGTGAGAGTTTGGAGGGAGGTACTCGGCCTCTGCCTGTCCTCCTCACTGCAGAGAAGAGCCCTTTCTTCTCTCACACAGCCAACAAAGCGTTTTGATGGAAGATTGTGCTCCCATTCCAGAACAGTGTGCGTTACTGTGCGGAGACCCAGTGTGAGTTCCTTCCTGAGGTTTCTTGGCACAGGCTGCGTGCCCCTCCCCATCATCCAAGGTTTACACTGTAAATATCTGGACGGGGTGAAAAAAAAAAAAGCCAGACCTCCAACCTGGGGCTGGTCCACTGGAGGCTGAGCCAAGGGTGTGTTGTTGATCTAGAAGATAGTTCTCTCCCCAGAGTTTACTGAGGGGGATTATTTTTGCTAGGTCAGGTTTTCCAGCTTTATTCAAGAGACTGAAGACAGGAGGGAAGCAGGATGGGTGTGTGTGTGGGAGAGCAGGGAGGAGAGACTTGTTTTTCTCTCTTTTCCTGACCGGCTGCCTCCCGACAACAGCTGCCATTTGTTGAGCGCTTACTCTGTGTCGTGTGCTTTTTACACGTGTTATCTCACTGAATCCTCACGACAGCTCGGCAAAGTAGCATCCTCTCATTTCACGCTTGCGGATACAGGCTCAGAGAGAACTTACCCAAGGAACTTCCCTAGGGGATGGTGAAGTCCGGATTCACCCAACCCAAATTCATGGGAGCGCCTGGGCTAGGACAAGCCTTGTGCTGGGTGCTGGGCACAGGGTGTGCACAAGACCCGGTCGGTCGTGGCCACCAGCAACTTTTAGCCCCGGGGGTGTGTGTTACAGACAAAGAAGCAGGCGGGGATAGTATAGGGCGGCAGGCCCTCTGATGGGGGAAGAAATTGTCCCTGTGGAGCACAGAGGGGGGGCACCCATCACGGGGGGCGGGGGGCAGGGGGAGGTGGGGAAGCAGCTAAGGCTTCCCAGAGGAAGCGAGATTTAGGCTGGATCTGGAGGGGGAGCTGGAGTCCGGTGAGGGAAGGAGCCAGAATCAAGAGAGAGCATAGTGCTTGGAGAAACTCCTGAGCGTGGTTGAGTAGGGCTAGAGCAGGCTGAGAGAGGGGCGGGAGGGGGAGGGGAGCGGGAGGCAGGGGCTGCGTGGGGGGGGGGGGGGCCCTGGGAACAATGGGAAGGAGTTTGGATTTCACTCTGGGTGTGATGAGGATCCGCAGGAGGACTTTGAGCAAGGGAGTGGCAAGATCTGACTGGCACTCTCTTTGGATCAGTCTGGCCGCTGCGTGGAGCTTGGGTGGTAAGGGGACAAGAGCGGAAGTGGGGATATCTCCATGTTGACTTGGCTCAGGGTGGTAGAACCGGGGGAGACAGATGCGGGGTCGGTGTTTCAGGTAGAGCTGACAGCACTTCCTGATGGATTCAAGGAAGGGGAAGAAAAGGAGGAAGGGGTCAAGTCAGGTCAACTGGGCTCCAAAGACCTCGGCTTTCTTTCTCTACCAAAGGAGGCTGAAGGTGAAGGCTTCCTGCAGCCGGACTTGAGATCTGGAGCGTCGGAACACACTGGCAAATGAATGCGTTCCGAGTGCCATTGAGCCAGTGGGACAGGAGAATTTGTTTGTTTATTTATTCAAGTGAACACCGCACACATGTATACGCTTCACCATATCCCAGCACTGTTTAAGTGCTTTACAAATATTCACGTATTTAATTCTTATAAGAACTGCTTTTCTTTTTTTCTTTTTATTTTTTTAAAGATTTATTTATTTGAGAGAGAGAGAGAGAGAGAGCACGAGCGGGAGGGGCAGAGGGAGAGGGAGAGATAATCTCAAGCAGACTCCAGGCTGAGCGCAGAGCCCGACGCGGGGCTGGATCCCGGGACCTTGAGATCGTGACCTGAGCCGAAACCAAGAGCCGGACGCTTAACCTACTGAGCCACCCAGGCGCCCCCAGAACTGCTTTTATTATGTCAGTTCTCCAGAGGCAGAAACCGAGGCACAGAGAGGTTAGTAACTCGACCAAGGCCACACAGCTTGTGAGCGGCAGAGCTGGGATTCGAACTCAGGTAGTCTCACTCCAGCGTTCTGTGCTGCCTTGTCTGTGGACTCACTCACTCACTTGCTCATTCATTCATTTGTGCATTCAGTATGTGATTACTGAGGATATAATATGTGCTAGAACTAGAGGTAGGATGATCCACAAAACCCGACCCAGTCTCTGCCCTCATGGAGTTCACAGTCCGGGAGGCAGATGTTAGCCAAATGATCACCCAGACAAATGCACACATGCTAAGGGAGCCTAGAATAGAGGATTGGGGCTGGGCAGGGAGGTCAGAGAAAGCTTCTCTGAGATGAAATCCGAAGGAGGAACAGGAGCTAATTAGACAAAGAAGGGAAGGAACAGCGTTCCAGACAGAAGAAATAGCATATGCAAAGACCCTAGGGTGGGAGGGAACACAGTGTATTTAGGGACTGAAAGAATGCCAATGTGGTTGGAGGCATGAGAGGAGCATCTGTGGGGTGGGTCTGAAGCCCTCACACAGGCAAGGCCTGAAGGCCACCTCCAAGTTTGCCCTTGAACGTCTTCAAGCAGGGGATGTTATGTTCCTGTCTGCATCTTGAACTCATCCCTCTGGTCACTCTGGCTTCGGTGTGGAGATCTGTTTGGAGGAGAGGCCAGTCAGGGGACCACTGCCAAGGACCAGCGGAGAAATTGGGAGTGGTGGCTTGGACTGGGGTGGCAACTTTGGGGCCGCAGAAGGATTGCAGAGATGGAGGGAGGAAAATCAACAGAATCAAGTGACGGGTTGAGTGTGAGGCAGAGAAGGAGATGTCAGGAAAGGCTCCCTGAGTTCTGACTTGCACATTCAGGTAGAGAGATGGTGGTTACGTTCTGGAGAACCCAGAAGAGCACTGGGTTTTGCGGGGGAAAGATCATGCATTCGATTTAGGGCACGTTAATTTTGGGGTGCCATCGAAACATCCAAGGGGAGGGGTCGTGTAAGCAGCAGGCCATTCAGATACACGGACCCAGACTTTAGAGGAGAGGGCTGGGTGATTCCGTGGTGCTCTGAAGATGGCTCTCCCTGGCTCCTGGAAGCCTATTGTCTAAATGTTGAGGAATTTTGCGAGCTGGTTATCAAACCGTGGGTTGCTTCAAACCGGTCACGATGGAAGTGTTTATACCAAGGAAGGAAGTTGGCAAATGCTGCCAATTGACGTCCCCTCCTCTGCCCCCACCCCAGCCTGTTTATGAGAACGACAGTGGCTGAAGAGCACATTCGGGATGCTCAGCTGTGGTTGTGTGAGATCACCAAGGGAGGCTGTGCAGGGTGTGGGGCCTAGGACCAGGCCCCGGTGAATCTTAAGAGTTAAGTAGAAAAGATATGCTTGCAAAGGACACTGAAAAGGAGCAGCCATCTGGCTTCGAAGTCACCCCCGGCTTGTGTTCTCCATCTCTGTTACCCCTGCCTTGCTCGAAGCCCATACTGTTTTACATCGGGCCTATTCCAGTAATCTTTGCCACTTATCTCTGCCTCTCAAGTCTTTCTCCAGAATCACACAGCTTCTCTGCTAACTGGAGAACTGAGCAAGTCCAATAATCTGGCTGGTGCGGAGAGTTTACGTGGAAGAGTGTGGGTTTTCAAGTGTTCGCTCCCTTCCTCCCACTTGCTAGCTGTGTGACCTTGGGCAAGTTTCCTGGTCTCTCTGAGCCTCAGTTTCTTCTTCTATAAAATGGGGCTAATAGTAATTCCTGCTCCGGAGTTGTGAGACTCCACGGAAACCACATATGATAAAGGGTCCAGCACAGGGCCTGACTCACCGTTGGCCTTTCTTTTCCATTTGCATTGGCAGTGGAGAGGTTGCCAAGGATCTTCCCATAGCTGGTCGTGACAGAGATGCTCGCTGGAGACTCGAGGACTTGGTCAACCTCCACCCTCCTCCGCCTCAGACCCTTCACTTGGGCGCCCAGCCTCCCTTATAGCCCTTGTTTCCTGCTCCCACCCCTCCCTCTCTTCCATTCTGGCAAAGCTGAACAATGGCCCCTTGCTCTGCTCTCTCCTGCGCCATGCTCAGGCTTCTCACACCCCAAGAGTGAAGAATTCCTGTCCCCTGCCAGCCCTCCAGAACTGGCCATCTCCTCACTCGAGCTGGTCCTTGACTTTTGGCTCCTCCAAGAAACTTTCTTGGGCCAAGGGCCTACCTTCCTAACCTTGTCCTTCAGATGCACTTACCCTTAGCTCACAGAAACGGACCAGAAGGCCTGGAAGGAAGTGCATCAAAATGTTAAGGGACGCAGTTCAAGAAGTCCCCAGCACTTTTCATGGACCCTACAAGCAGATCGCACTGAGGCTGGGAGGCATGCGTGCTTCTTGGCAGCAGGGCTCTTTTCCACGTCACTCCCTGATGCCTGGAAGAAGGAAAGGAAGGATGTTAGGAAACTAATATTTATTGAATGCCTACTGGATCCCTGGCCTCATGCTAGGGGCCTTCATAAGTCCTATCAGTCCTTGTCACAATGCTCTTGAGGGGTGGGGATGTGATTCCAGTTCTCTGTGGTGTCTCTGTTGCCCTGTGAGGTCTGTGAGCATATGGGACAAGCCGGCTTTGATTTCGCGTCTGATAGAACATGGGTCTATGCTCAATACATGTCTGTTCCATTGAATGGCAGACAGTGTTGCGTTCAGGCAGTGGCCTAGGAGGCCAAGGAGTTGGGGCCTCGAATGCAAATTGGGAGTCCTCCTTCACAAAGGTTTCACTTTTCTGAGTCAAAAAGGAGAAAAAACGATGATGTCATTTTTCATAAAGTCAAATGTGTTCAGTTTTTTAAATTTTTTTTTAAGATTTTATTTATTTGACAGAAAGAGAGAGAGCACAAGCAGGGGGAGCTGCAAGCAGAGGGAAAGGGAGAAGCAGGCTTCCCGCTGAGCAGGGAGCCCGATGCGGAGCTTGATCCCGGGACCCTGGGATTGTGACCTGAGCCGAAGGCAGACGCTTGACCAACTGAGCCACCCAGGCGCCCAGTTTTTGAAATTCTGACATTGTCATTCCAACCTTTTGATGTTCAAACATCCTCTTGTTTATGCAAGCATGTTTATAGCAAATCGCAGCTTTTTAAAAATGCCTGTACCTGATCAAATAAAATGCTAGCACTGCTCCATCAGGGCCCTCTGTGACAGAGGTAGCTTAGGGGTGCCAGGAGAGAGGACCTTGGGCCAGGCTTGGCCCAGAAGCACTTAGTCATAGGCTTCCTGGAGGAGGAGAGGTCTGAGAAGGGTTGGGAAAGATGAATAGGAATACGTTTGGCCGTGAAGGGTGGGAAGGACACAGTCCAGAGACCCGGGCCACGATAGGAACCTGCGCTTCTGGTGCCACCCAGCAAGTTAGCACCTCTGAGCTTCCCTGGTCCAAGGTGTTGGAGTGGAGGAGTGAGTCGCTTTGTCCCAGACCTGCTTGGCTCACAGATGGCGATGAAAAAACTCCAGGCCACTACAGTAGGCAGTAACTGAGCTTCCCCACCCCACCCCAAAGGTGGCTGCTTCTTGCAGTTGGCCCAGGGAATCGCTGCCGCACCCTAGCAGATCCCCAAGTCTCCTTCTGACTTGGCTTCCTGTCCCCCCCACTTCTGCTGCCCCAGCAGCATCAATAAGACCAGAGTCACCCCGATTTGCTGCGGGAGGGACACGGGCTCATTGGAAACTCAAAATCCCCTCTCCCCCTTCCACACACCAAGACTTGCACAGGGAGCGGGGTCGGGGGGCAGAGGGTAGGGGGCTGGTTCTTTTCCCCAGGATGCCACATGGCAGCCCTGGGGGGGGGCAGCCCACTTCCCCAAGGCCTGCTGTGTGACCTCTGGCCTTTGTAGATCACACCACTGCCTGCAGGCAGGCAGCAGGAGGCCCCAGGTGGCTGGGAAGGCCAGACCAGACCGAAGGGGCCAAGCGTGGCCACCTGAGCATGCGCTTTCCCGTTCCAAGCGGTGGGTCTGGATTATCCATTTTGTGGATTTCGCCAGACCTCTGCTCCATCCATCAGAGTACTTTTTTCCACCTGGAATTCCTTGGCCAGTAGGGGCAGCCGCTAGTTTGTCCAGCCAGGGGCATGTGCCAGGTGCCTGCCCCTGCCCAGCTGGCCCAGGCGAGAGGCAAAGGAGAGCTTTCAGGGCAAGAGGAAGCCTGCGGGGGGCAGGCAAAACGGCAAGGGTAAGTGGCTGCAGAGCAGCGGCTGGTCCCATGGCCCAGCCGGACCCAACCTCGCCCACAGTACTCAGCATTCCCCGCTCCCCGGTCAGGGCAAGTTGCCATGGTATTTTGCCTGCTGGTGCAGTGGGACTGGGAAAAAAAAAAAAAGGCAGAGGAGGTAGTGAGCTGAGGGTGGAGATTGGGGGGAGGGGTTTAAAACCTGGAGGAGAGCTGGACTTTTTGCCCCAGTTCCAGCCGGAGCCTGACGTACAGCGGGGTGGTTGCTATAGGGAGAGGGCTTCCTAAAGGCCTGGCTGAGCATCTGTGCCATATAGCTCTGCTCTCACCCAGCACATGCTGGGTCTTTCCTGTGGCTTCTAAGGTCTCCCCATCCCTGTGGCCTGATTTGCACAGCTCTGTTTCTCATTCCTGCACTGAGCCAGGCAGCCATTTCTGCGGGACGGACATCAGGCACACTTACTGAGTTCTGGTGTGTCCTGACAGTGTGGCCCCCTGAGCATGCGCAGTCTGTAGGGGTGGGGGCAAGAGGGGCTAAGGCTCATTTTGATGGCCGTATGCAAATTGAGTCCACACTCCTGAGCTTGGTATTCAAAGACTTCAACAATTAATTTTTGATAGCGCTCAGCATTTCAATGCCACATATATTGGCCCCCAACTATATATATATATATATAGTCCCCAAGTACCTGTACACCTGGCATCATGTTGGCAAATTCTGTAGGTAGTGGATACATTGTTTTTGGTTTCGATTTGTGTATTGACGTGTCTCGCAGATTCTGATATGGCGTCAAATTTCATTTGCAAGTCAACGATTTCCAACTCTGCACGTCTAAATATAATTTGGATGACCAGTATTTGATAGAGTAATTGGTGTCTTTGTGGCCACATGTCCAAGCCTTACCTGCACTGAAAGGCTATGGAAATGGATTTGGTCTCGCTGAGATTTTAGACGTAAAGCTAACATGAAGCTCTGCTGTAAGAAATAGGTGGAGGAAATTCAGTCTGGGGTATTGTCAATTGTGAGCGTAAGAGGAGATTCTTTCTCAAGAAAAACAAACAAAACAAGAATCACAGACCCCAATTTGCCCGTCTTTCAATGCCCAATTTTTCTTATTATTACTTTTTATTTTTTTTTAAAGATTTTATTTATTTGACACACAGAGAGAGAGCACAAGCAGAGGGAGCAGCAGGCAGAGGGAGAAGCAGGCTCCCCGCTGAGCAGGGAGCCCAGTGCGGGACTTGATCCCAGGACCCTGGGATCATGACCTGAGCCGAAGGCAGACACTTAACTGACTGAGCCACCCAGGCGCCCGATATTATTATTACTTTTTAAGATTTTATTTATTTATTTGAAAGAGAGCGAGGGAGAGAATGAGTGAGGGGAGGGGCAGTTGGAGAAGCAGACTCCCCGCCGAGCGGGGAGCCCGATGCAGAACTTGATCCCAAGACCCTGAGATCATGACCTGAGCCGAGGGCAGCCTCCTAACTGACTGAGCCAACCAGGTGCCCCTCAATGCCCAATTTAAAGGCCACCTTCTCCATAAGATCCCCTTAGCCTGTTCCAGCTGGATAGCGTTTCTCCCCTCTGTTCCACAGCGCTTACTCAGATTTGTTCTAGGACCTCTGGTGCTGCCTCCCTTGGATTATAGTTAGTGGTGTATTTGGGGTGTTTTCCTTACACATCTGTGAGTTCCACAAAAGCACGTTTTTATCTCTGATTCCGTCCTGATGCCACCAGCCTTTAGCATGGAGCCTGCACTTAAATAGCAACTCGTGGAATAACTGATGGGCATGGATGGCTTCTCTCCTTGCTGGGATTTGCTTGCATTGAGGGAGGGCTGCTGGAAGCCCCAGAGTTTCTCACTGGGGAGGACAAATACTTGTCTCCAAGTGGCACCCACCGAGTCTCCTTGCAGCCCTTCCCCCCCCCCCCCCCCCCACCCCCTCCTCCTGGCTCTCTATGTCCTTGTTTCTCCTTTTCTGACCTCCTTCTGTGGAGTGCAGCACCCGGGGGGGTGCCCTCGCTTTCTTGCTTGGCTTTGGGCTCCATTTCCAGTGAGCACCTGGAGTGGTATATCCTGCCCACCCCCCAGATGTCTCTCTGGGTTATGAGCAGGGGCGAGAGTCTTAGGGTGCTGGGATCATTCCATGTCCTTTCTCTTCATTTCCCTTCAGGTCCCTTTTGTGTGTGATAAAACATTCATAACATAGAATTTACCATTTTAACCCTTTTTAAGTTTACAGTTCAGCGGCGCTGAGTATATTCACATTGCTGTGCATCCATCTCCAGAACATTTTCATCTTCCAGAACGGAAACTCCAAGCATTAAACAGTCACCCCCTCTTTCCCCCTCCCCAGCCACTTACAAACCACTCTTCTCCTTTCTGACTCTGGATTTGACTACTCCAGGTATCTCATATAAGTGGAATCATTCAATATTTGTCCTTTTTAAAAATATATTTTATTTATTTATTTGAGAGAGAGCACAAGCAGGGGGAGCGGCAGGCAGAGGGAGAGGGAGAAGCAGGCTCCCTGCTCAGTGGGGAGCCGGATGCGGGGCTTGATCCCAGGCATCACAACCTGAGCTGAAAGGCAGATGCTTAGCCCACTGAGCCACCCAGGTGCTCCGATATTTGTCCTTTTGTGTCTGACTTATTTCATTTGGCACGATGCCCCCAAGGTTCATCCATGTCATAACATGTGTCAGAATTTCTTCCCTTTTCAAGGCTGAATAATATTCCATTGAATGGGTGTACCGCCACTTCTTCACCCATCAATGGACATGTAGATTGCTTTTACCTCTTGGCTATTGTGAATAATGCTGCTTGGAACACAAGGTGTACAAATACCTGTTTGAGACCCTGCTTTTGATGGGTATTTCTGAGGAACTGCCATCCTGTTTTCCACAGTGGCCTCCCCATTTTACATTCCCACCAGCAGGGTTCCAATTTCTCCACATCTCCGCCAACATGTGTTATTTTTTGCCTTTCCAAAAAAATAATAACCACCCCGATGGGTGCAAAGTGGTACCTCATTATGGTTTTGAATTGCATTTCCCTAATGACTAACGATGTTGGGCATTTTTTCATGCACTGGGCAAGTGAATTGGGGCCCGCGTGTGAAGCTGTGCATTTAGCCTTGTTTTCCAGGTGGTCTTGGAAGTTGGAAAGGCCCATTGTTGTGTAGGTCTCGGATTACCTTGATTTAAAGAAGTCTTGGTTATACAGCCAGTTACCTCCAGACTCTCCGCAATCTTTGGAGGCTGCAAACCCACAGCCAGCCAGTCCTAAGCCTTTCTCTACTCTCTGGCCATGCTTGTGGGCCTGGCCTTCCCTCAGCCCTAGGATTTCTTTGATTCTCTGTTTTCTGTCATCTCTGACCCGTATAGTTACAACCTACTATGATAGCCAGCCAGCCATCCAGGGGAGAAAAAAACTCAGGGAATGAAGAAGAAGGGAAAGGTAGAAGGTGGCAGGTTTCTTTGAACCCATTTTCTGGTTAAAAAAAAAAAAAATAGAGTAGGTAAATCTGCCCTTCCCTCCATGCAAAAAGCCTGTTTTTATTTGTGTAACAAGCACTTCTATGTTAGAAACCTGTCTGCTCTCGGGGCACCTGGGTGGCTCAGTCAGTTGGATGTCTGCCTTCAGCTCAGGTCATGATCCCAGGGTCCTGGGATCAAGCCCTGCATCGGGCTCCCTGCTTGGCAGGGAGCCTGCTTCTCCCTCTCCCCCTGCTGCTCCCTCTGCTTGTGCTCTCTTCTCTCTGTCTCTGTCAAATAAATAAATAAATAAAAATCTTAAAAAAAAAGAAACCTGCCTATTCTCTATTTGTATATGAAGAGGAATAGAAAATGCACCTAGGAGAGGATAACTATCAAAAATGTCTGAATTCAGCACTAAAAACGTCACCCAGGAATTTCCACTGCTATTTGATCTCTGAGTGAGTGTAAAGAGCTGGTGACTCCCATGGAAAACAAAAGTAAGAACAAAAAGAAGCCCTCCCAAGTTCTTAGCAGGCAAGTTATAGTAGGAGGGTTTCCAGGTGGAGAAGGGATGCATTTCTTCAGTATCACCTTCCCCTTGGAGTCCTCTCGCTGACCCCGGTGTCCCTACTGCCCCCAGGTGGCCTGGGGCGTGTTGTTTGTTAACCCACCTGGGGACCAGACCCACAGCCTTCTCTTTGGGCTCCTGAGACATCTGGCGTTCTCAACAGGAAATTTATAAAATACAGGAGAGCAGGGAGGAAATGATTGCAAAAAAAAAAAAAAAATAGAATTAGCAGTGTATTACATAGACAAGTTTCCTGAGTGCGGGCTTTGGATCCAGTAGTGAAAGCCATCTGAACCACCAAGAGCCAGGGCATCGTGGCTACTCCATCACCTGCCCGCCTTCTGGCCCAGCTCCCTGCCTGTCCCTCGGGGATCTGACTTTCCATAATCTGGGAGGAGATTCCAAGGCAAGACCCAAAGAGACCATACCCTAAACCAGCTGCTCATGGGAGCCCTCCCACTCCAACCTGGTTTCCTGTCTGGGAAGGAGGTCGGCTGCCGGGTCTGTCTCAATGCAGTGATCTGGTTCTCCAGAGCTGGCTTCCCAAAGTGGGCTCGTGTTCCCCTGGGAGAGGGAGTACATCTCATGCTTTCAGATGGGGGACACCAGTGAATGTTTTTATCCTAATAGCAGAACATTTGTTTTTATGGTGTTCTTTAAGTTAGTCATATGGTAGTGATTTTCCATTTACATAAGTGATACAAAAGCTTCTTTAAGTGCAAAAGTGAGAAATATAAAGGGAAAGATCAATTAAATAATAGTTCAGGTGGTACATGGATATAAAAATCGGGAAGGTGGCCTGCAGGTGACTGGAAATTAGGACACACTGCCTTAGAGTTGACCTTTCTGAGAACCCTATAAGCAGACAGTTGTCAGGAGGGCTGTGTGACAGGAATTACCAGCGGTTAGTTCTTGGGGCTTTCTCATATCTGGATCTCTGATGCTCTCTCTGGTGAGAGCAAGGAAAGGCTAGAATAGATTTTCTCATCTATTCAATCTGATAGATTGACTACTCGTCTCTTCTGTGAGCACAGATAACTGGGCCATCAACTATGTTTTGTGTGTTTATTTTTTAAAAAAGATTTTATTTATTTATTTGAAAGAGAGAGAGAGAACACAAGCAGAGGGAGAAGGGGCAGAGGGAGAGGGAGAAGCAGGCTCCCCGCTGAGCAGAGAGCCCGACACAGGGCTCGATCCCAGGGCCCCAAGATTATGACCTGAGCCCAAGGCAGACGCTTAACTGACTGAGCCACCCAGGCGCCCCTGTGTATTTATTTTTAATTGAAGTATAGTTGATACATGTTAACTTGGTTTCGGATGTACAATATAGTGGTTTGACAATTATATACATTATAAAATGCTCACCATGATAAGCGTATTAAAATATTGTTGACTGTATTCCCTATGCCGTACTTTTCATCCCCGTGACTTATTTATTTCATAACCTGGAAGTTGGTGCCTCTTAATCCCCTCCCCCATTTCGTCCATTCTCCACCCCCCCCAACCTCCTCTTTGGCAACCACCAGTTTGTTCTCTGTATTTATGAGCCCGTTTCTCTTTTTTTTTGCTGTTGTTTGTTTTTTAGATTCCACATGTGAGTGAAATCATACGGTATTTGTCTTTCTCTCACTGACTTATTCCACTTGTTATACCCTCTAGATCCTTCCATGTTGTCATGAATGGCAAGATTTCATTTTTTTAATGGCTGAGTAATATTTCAGTGTGTGTGTGTGTGTGTGTGTGTGTGTATCTCACATCTTCTTTATCCATTCATCTATTGATGAACACTATGTTTTCTTTTCTTTTTTCTTAAGATTTTATTTATTTATTTGACAGAGAGGGAAAGAGATAGAGCACAAGCAGGGAGAGGAACAGAGGGAGAGGGAGAAGCAGGCTTCCCGCTGAGCAGGGAGCCCGACGTGGGGCTCGATCCCAGAACCCTGGGACCATGACCGGAGCCCAAGGCAGACGCTTAGCCGACTGAGCCACCCAGGCACCCCTATTTTCTCATTAGCTTCCTCTAATGCTTTCCTTGCTAAGTCAGGGCAGAAATGGTTGGAGACCCCACCTCAGATTATTCTGCTTTGATAGAATCTCTTCTGCTCAGTAGTTTACCTCCCAACCCCAGGCGGGACCCTCCAGAAAGAGGATTTTTCCAGTCTTTTCTCCTTCTCCTCCCTGCCATCCCAGCCGTTGCCTCCTGTAACATCACACGGGACGTATTGATATTTTGGGGCCTAAACAAGTACACACTAGGCTCATCTGCTTCTGCTTGTGAGGGGACTCCTTGCTCCGCTCTGTGGTGGGCATTACCCGGTGGCCATCCTTGGTGTGGCGGGAGGGAACTGAGGGAGCTGGCATTGACCGAGTCCCTCCTAGGAGCCGGGCACTACACTGGGCCTCTGTCTGACAGGGCTCCTCACATTCCCCTACCAGCCCATTAAGTCTCATGGGACACTTGAGGAAACTGAGGCTCAGAGAGGCTTAGTGACTCACCGCAGGTTCCCTGCCTCACGTGCACTCTCCACTGCTTGCACGGGGGTGGGGGGGTGCTGAAGGGGGGCGGGGGGGTAGGGGGGGCTGCCCTTTTGGGCCCGGTGCATGCTGCTGCTGTTGGCCGCTTAGAAGACTAGCGAAAGGTCTCCACACAAGGGCTTTCTCTTTTGCCTGCAACAACAAGGAGCTGGAGGGGAAAACTGATCAAAGTTGAATTTGTCCCAGTGGGAAACTGGCCAGAGCATCTCTGGAGAGCCTCAGGCCGGACCCGGCTGGCTGTCAGGATGTGGCCTGGAGCCTGACTTCCCTTCCTGGCCCTGCCTTTATCTTTCATTGCCGTCTGCTCCCTGACCCCACTGCCCCCTCCATGGGAGCTGAAGAGCAAGCTGCTCAGAAGGAAATGGCTTTTGTTATTTAACCTGGATAAGTGTCTCCGTGTGCCTTCTCTGGAAATCTACTCATGGATGGAGGAGGCGGACCGGGGTCACCCTAATAGTGTTTGTTTTGTTGGGGGCCTAAAAACAAGTCAAGGCAATTCCTTACATTCATCCCTGATTTTGTCCCCAACCTCCCTTCCAGTCACTAATTCAAAACCTATTCTTTTTTTTTAAAATTTATTTATTGAGGTATAATTGACGTGTAACGTTATGTTAGTTTTAGGTGTACCCCGTAATGATTTGATATTTGTATATAGTGCCAAATGATCACAATAAGTCTCAATAACACCCATCCCTATTCTTATAAAACATAGTTGATAAATATATTGACCCTTATCTTGGCATTTAAAGCTGCCAACAAATGGGTTCCAAGCGGCCTGCCCAGGCTTGCGATCTACCGCTTCCTTACACAATTCTCATTTTCCCCGCTGACCAAAGTACCCACCATGGCCTAATGGTTCCTGACTTTTTGGCCTCCCTGCTCCTATTGCCTCTGCCTATTAAGCAGCTTTGTGGGGTAGGAAGAGGCGTTAGAATCAGAAGCCCTGGGTTGAATGTTAGACCTTTCAGGCTCATCCTGTGGGGCTAACGAGGGGCGCCTGGGTGGCTCAGATGGTTGGGCATCTGCCTTCAGCTCCGATCGTAATCTCGGGGTCCTGGGATCGAGCCCTGTGTTGGGCTTCCAGCTCAACAGGGAGTCTGCTTCTCCCTTTCCTTCTGCCTCTCCCCGCTGCTTGTGCTCTCTCTGTCTTTTTCTCTCTCAAATGAATAAATAAAATCTTTTAAAAAATTAAAATAAAATGGGGTTAACAAAACAGCCCACCTACCTTTTAAATTGATCTTGATGATGAGACAGAATGATGTGAAAAACCCTTTGTGAAATGTAAAACACCATCCAAATGCCATTTCTTTTTTTTTTTTTTAAGGTTTATTTATTTGAGAGAGAGAGAGAGAGAGAGCATGAGCGGGAGGGGCAGAGGGAGAGGGAGAAAGAATCTCAAGCAGACTCTGTGCCAAGCTCAGAGCCCGACGTGGGGCTCAGTCTCACGACTCTGAGATCAGACCTGAGCTGAAACCAAGACTCAGACGCTTAACTGACTGTGCCCCCCAGGTGCCCCCCAAATGCCATTTCTTATTGCTAAAGGACAATGACCCATCCTTTAGGGCTCAGCTCAATGGTGCCTCCCCTGTGAAGGTTCCCTGGGGCCTTGGGTGAAAGAGAGTTCTCCCTCTTTTGGTGGTGCTACAGTACTGGGAGATTCTTCATGACATGCACCCCTCTTTGCCCAGCACGAGAGGTACTTGTGCCCAAGGCTGAGAGTTTATGTGAAAGGCAGAGAAGTGCCTTGGGCATCTTTTTCCCGAGAGGGCCAAACCTTGCACACAGGAAATTCTCAAAAAGCGTGTAGTGAACTGGGGAAGCAGGAAAAGAAAAGGCTGCTTCTGTGACTTAGAAGCTAATCTTTTTTTAAAAAATATTTTATTTATTCATCTGAGACACAGAGATAGAGAGAAAGAGAGCATGAGCAGGGGGAGAGGCAGAGGGAGAGGGAGAAGCAGGCCCCCTGCTGAGCCAGGAGCCTGATGTGGGGGCTCGATCCCAGGACCCTGGGATCATGACCTGAGCCGAAGGTAGACGCCCAACCAGCTGAGCCACCCAGGCGCCCCAGAAGCTAATCTTAAGCACCACGTATGTGTCCCCTTTGGGAGCTGGGAGGAGAGGGAAAATGACAAGGGCAGGAGTGGGATGGCTAGAGATGGAAATTTTTTGAATGACTTCATTTAACCAGTTTCACTGACTCCTAAACTTTCTGAGTTTTCATTCCATTCAAGCTGCAGAGTTCCACCCCATGAATCCTTGAGAAGAAAGAAGTCACATAAGTGAGCCCTGCACCCACCCCTGCCTTGCCCTAGGGTACCACGGGGTGAGCCCAGGAGCAGGACACAGCCTGAACACCTTGCCCGGTGGGCCCCATGCTCTGCTGAGCAGCAGAGAGAGAGGGAGAAGCAGACTCCCCGCTGAGCAGGGAGCCCGACGCAGGACTCCATCCCGGGACTCCGGGATCATGACCTGAGCCAAAGGCAGTCGCTTAACCAACTGAGCCACCTAGGCGTCCCAGATATGACAGCTTTAAAAAAAAAAGCTGCCTGCGGTGCCTCCATGGACCAGGGTGAAAAGAATGCAATCTTGAACAACAAAGCTACTTCAAGGCCACATTAGCAATACTCAGGCCCTGCTAAGCGCTTCCAGCTCAACGTTTGGGTCTTTTCGCGCGCTCTCTATCTCTTTTTTTACAAGGTTATTGAGGTACATTTGACTTCCAGTAAATGACACATATTTAAAGCATACAGGTTGGTGAGTTTTGACATATGTATATACCCATAAAATCATCCCCACAATCAAGATAATGAACATTTCCATCGTCCCCAAAAGTTCCTCTTGTGGGTCACCTTTGATCTTTCTTCACAGCCCAAGTTGAGCTTAAGAACAGGGGTTTATTGGTGTTGACAGGCCCTTCTTAGATTAGAAGATGGTCAGGAGCAGTGGCCGTGGATTTTGGATCCTGAGGCCCACAGAGCCTTGAAAGTCAGTTCGTCACGAAAGCCAGCTTTGGTGGTGCCTGTTACGGGCACATTCCTCTGGAACTGTACTGTTTGGCTGACCCGAGGCACACCTTACCCTCTCTGGGCCTCAGTCTTTCCATCAATAGAATGAGACAGTTGGGTAAGATCTCTAAGGTTCCAATCAGCCTGGCTTGAAAAACTCTTTCTATGACAACCTTTTCTAAACAGCAATTTTTAAAAAGTATAAAAGAAGTGTAATCTATCTTCTTTGTTTCCTCAGGCCCTGAATTACATGCTGGCAGGGTCCTGGCTGATGACCAGAGTGCTGTGGGGTTCTGAGGGTTCTGAGTGGATTATTACCCCATTTTACAGATGAAGACACTGAGGCTTGGAAAGGAGAGATTATCTACCTCCCCCCCGCCCCGCGGTTAATAAGTGGCTGAACTGGGGTACAAATCCAGCCCTGACTCCTTCTCCAGTACTCCGGGCCCAGCCCCACACTACTCAAAGATAATACATGCTGACAGGGTCCTGGCTGATGACCGGAGTGCTGTGGGGTTCTGAGGGTTCTGAGTGGATTATTACCCCATTTTACAGATGAAGACACTGAGGCTTGGAAAAGAGAGATTATCTACCTCCCTCCCTCCCCGGGCCCAGCCCCACACTACTCAAAGATAATACTCCCAAGAATGCAGGCTTAGTTCTCTCCATATTGCTGGCATGAGTAAGGGCCCTTGCATCCAAAACATAGTCCTGCTTTCCGTCTGGCTCAGTCTGGTAGCCATAACTCACCTTCGCAGGCCTCTCTGGTCAGGCAAAGGGGGCAAAAAAAGTGTGCTGCCCTGCCCTCCGAAACCACCAAATCGGGCCGATTCTGTGGCTTTACATGTTCTTGGACTGGAGGTTTCTGGAAAGCAGAAACTCTCTGGGTGTGTAATTCACTGTATATAGTCTCCTGGGACCATGTGCGGGCAAACGTTTAATAACCACCAGTGGTGGGATCACAGGGTCAGCGGGAAAAGGTGGAAATCTTGGGATTTCCTCATGGGTGGCCCTAGGGGTGCCAAGGGGAACCTGGTATGGGCTGGGGTTGAGACAGCACTGGGCGGAGCTGCCCACAGTCATTTTGGAGCAAGCGAATGCTCCCATCAGCTGCGTCTTTTGTAGCTCCGTGGGGGAAGGTTGGAGGGCCAGTTACTTCCCCTCTTTTTAGAGACCCCCCTGACTGCCCACTGTGCCCCCAAGTGGGAAAGGTGGGAAAGGAGTGCCTTGGAGACAAGTCCGAGCTCAGGGGAATTTGAGGTCGCAGCAGGGTTCTGAGCAGGCCCAGGGTACTTCCTGAGGATTCAACAAGTACCCCGACTAGGTGGTCAATAACTATTTGTTGACCGAATAAATAAACCCTTACTCCACGTCAGGCACTGTGGGGGGTACGGAGATCAACGGGTCCCAGTCCCTGTGTGTAGTCAAGAAGGAGGGATACGACACACACATAAATAACCATTACGCAGTGACAGAATGTGATAAATGCCTTAGGAGAAGAAAGACAAAGACATCAAGGGAGGAGGGAAGCTTACATCTGGCAGCGGAGGGGGGAAGGGGCTCCAGAGAAAACTTCCTGCTTGAGATGACATTTGAGCTGATCTTGAATTGGGACTAGGGTTTCTAGAGTGGATCATGAATGTTTATGTGGTGGGGGTGGGGAGCGAGGATGGGCTGCATTCCAGGCCCCAGCAGCAGGCTTAGGGCCAGAAAGCTCCCTGAGGATGTCCCCAGAGAACACGGGAGAACTGCAAATCACTGATAATCCCAGAGTCTCAGTGTAGCTTAGAGTTTTCAACCTCCTTCCCATCACGCCTTGATCTGAGCCCTGAAGTAGCTACACGGTCTTAGCCAGGGCCTCTGGTGCCTCACTGGCCGGCTAGCCCAAACCGGAAGTGGTGGCCAATCTTGGTAACATGGTAGTAGAATCCTCAAGAAAGTATTCCTTCCCAGCTCATCACGTTGCTAGAAACAACAAATGTCCTTTAGTCTGGGAGAAGGCTACACAGGGAAAAACAGTTGCTGACTTCATCCATCATTCATGTGGCTGTGATGGGCCATTGCTGGGCAGCCATGGGGCCGAGTGGGGTTGCTGGAGGGGGGGCCATTATCTTGTATGCGATTGTGCATTGGGCAATCCCCAAACTACATAGTGAGGAGGTGGAGAGCAACATTCCTGGTTGTGCTATCCATAGGCATGAGCCTGGGAATATCATCCAGCCACTTCTCTGCTCTTGCCTCTTTCTCTGTTTCCTGTCTAAAGGAAGTTAGTTGCCGTTAACCGGTAAACTGAATGGTTTCACTTGACATGGGACAGGATGTTGGATTCAATTCAGCAGACACTTTCAAACATAGTATCTCCTCAATTCTTCAAAACAACCTTATAAGTAGAAATTGTTATTTGCACTTTGCGGATGAGGAAACAGTTAAATGACCTGCCAAGGTCACACAGCTAGGAAGGTGAAATTTGAGGCCAAGTCTCCCGACTTCAGGCTTTCAGCTGCAGAGACTCTGAAGGCTGGGAGTTACAAATTAATTACAAGCTATTAAAATCCAGGGACTAGACAAAGGAGAAGAAAGGGGGAAATGGAAGTTAGGCAACCACCAGACCAGAGTGTGGCTCCGTGAGGAATAAGTTGATCAAGGGAGGAGAAGAAAACCTGAGGTTCCAGTTACAGAATGGAGGAGTCGAGAAGTTGCACATTTGCACCTTTGGGAAGAGGATGGAGATGGAGCCCCCACCCATCGGGGCTCTCAGCTGCCAACCATGCTACAGCCAAGCAACCATGAACAGCTCTGTTCTCCTCCTCAAGACTGAGAAGTCAATCATGGATGGCCTCCAGAGAGGGGCCATTTACCCTAAGCAGATTTAATCCACAAATATTTGTTGCCTGTATACAAGTATGAGGGTCAGGGCTAGTGTATTTATGAAAGATAGTTATACAAAAACCGTAGCCTGGTTTTAATCATTTTTAACAGCTTTATTGAGATGTAATTTATATACCATGAAGTTCTCCCATTTGAGGCGTACAATTCAAATGTTTTTACTATATTTAAAGAGTTATGCAACCATCACCACAATCAATTTTAGAACATTTTCATCACCTCCCGCCAGTAAGTATTGTACCCTTTTAGCCATCACTCCCAACCCCTCCCCCTGCTCTGCTCCCCTACACTTCAGCACTAGGCAACAACTAGTGTACTTTCTGCCTCTATGAATCTGCCTTTTCTGGACATTTCAAAGTATGTCTTCTTCTGTCAATTGCTTCTTTCACTTAAGTGTAATGCTTTTGAGATTCATCCATGTTGAAGGATGTATCAGTATTTCATTCCTTTATTTTTGCTGAAATATATTCAATTGCGTGGATATACCACAGTTTGTTTATCCACTGATCGACCTTTGAATTGGCAAAATTTTGTGGGGGTGTATGTTGTTAATTCTCTTGGAGCCCAGGAGTGGAATTGATGGGTCATATGGTAACCCTTTTGAGGAACCGTGAAACTGTTTCCTAAAGTGGCTGTACCATTTCTCCACATCCTTTTCAACACTTGCTATTGAGTATCGTTTTGATTATAACCATGCCCGTGGGCATGAAGTGATGGCTCATTGTGCTTTTTATTTGAATGCCCTTAATGGTCATGACGCTGAGCAACTTTTCATGTGTTTGTTGGCCATTTATATGTTTTCTTTGGAGAAATACCCATTTGCTTATTTGTAATTGGGTGATTTATCTTTTTATTGTTGGGTTGTAATTGTTCTTTATATATTCTGGATACTAGACTGTTATCAGATATATGATTTGCAAGTGTTTTCTGTGAGTTGTCCTTTTACTCTCTTGATAATGTCTTTTGATGCACAAAAGTGTTTAATTTTTAGGAGGTCCAATTGATCGATTATATCTTCTGTTGCAGATGCTCTGGTGTCATATCTAAGAATCCATTGCCAAATTTATGGTCATGAAGATTTATCCCCATGTTTTCTTCTAAGAACTTTATAATTTTAGTTCTTTCATTTTGTTCTTTGGATTCATTTTGAGTTAATTTTTGTATAGGTGTGAGGTGTGAGGTAAGAGTCCAACTTTATTCTTTTGCACGGGGCTATCCAGTTGTTCCAGAACTATTTCTTGAAAAGACTATTCTCCCATTCAGTAGTGTTGGCATTCTTGTCAAAAATCAGTTGTCCACAGATGCATGGGTTTATTACCGGGCCCTCAGTTTTATCCCACTTTGTCTATATGTATTTATGCCAATACCATGTGGTTTTGATTACTGTAGCTTCCTAGTCTGATTAGAAATCCAGAAGTGTTGAGTCCTCCAACTTTGCTGTTCTTTGTCAAGAGGGATGTGGCTTTTTGAGGTCCCCTGCAAGTCCATATGAATTTTAGAAGTAGCTCTTCCATTTATGCAAAAAAAGGCCATTGGGGTTTTGATAGGTATTGCATTGAATTTGTAGATCACATCGGGTAGTATTGACGTCTTTCAGTCCATGGACACAGAACGTATTTCCATTTATTTGGGCTTTAATTTCTTTAATCAGTGTTCTGAAATTTTCGGTGTATGAATCTTGTGCCTCCTTGGTTAAATGTATTCTTAAGTATTTTATTCTTTTTGATGCTGCTCATGTTGATAAAGTTGTTTTCTTAATTTTATTTTTGAACTGTTCATTGCTAATGTATAGGTATACATCTGATTTTGGTATGACCTTGTACCCTGCAATTTGGTGACTTCATTTGTTAGCACTAATAGTTTTTTGGTGGGTTTTTAAGATTTTATGTATATAAGATCATGTCATCTGTAAATAGAAAAAGCTTTACTTCTTCCTTTCCTATTTCAAAGATTTTTTTTTTCCTGAATGCTCTGACTAGAACTTTCAGTACAACTTTGAATAGAAGTGTCAAGAGAGGACATCCTTGTTTTTTTCCTGATCTAAGGGAAAAAGCTTTCATTCAACCTTTTACCACTGAGTATGATGTTAGCTGTAGGTTTTTCATATGTGAGCCTTATGTTTTGAAAGTTCCCTTTCATTCCTCATTTGTTGAGTGTTTTTATCATGAAAAGGCATTGAGTTTTGTCAAAGGTTTTTTTTCTGCATTATTTGAGATGATCATGTGGTCTTTTTCTTCATTCTATTAATGTGGTGTTTTATTCTGATTGGGATTTTCATATACAGAACCACCATCACATTCCTGGGATAAATCCCACTTGGTCATGCTATATAATCTTTTCAATATGCTGTTGGTTTGCTAGTATTTTCTTGAGGATTTTTGCATCTACATAAAAGACATTGGTCTGTAGTTTTCTTGTGATGTGTTCGGCTTTGGAATCAGGCTAATGCTGGCCTTGTAGAATGAATTAGGAAGTGTTCTTTCCTCTTTACTTTTTTGAAGAGTTTGAGAAGGATTGGTGTTAATTATTCCGTAGATATTTAGTGGAATTCACAGTGTAACCATCTGGTCCCGGACTTTTCTTTACTGGGAGGTTTTTTATTTTACTGATTCAATGGCTTTACTTGTTATAAGTCTACTCAGATTTTCTATTTCTTTTTGAGTCAGTTTTGGTAGTTTGTGTGTTTCTAGGAATTTGTCCATTACATGTGGGTTATCTGATTTGTTAGTGTACAACTGTTCATAGTATTCTCTTATAATCCTTTTTATTTCTATAAGGTTGGTAGTAATGTCCCCACTTTCATTTCTGATTTTAGTAACTTGAATCTTCCCTCTTTTTCCTTGGACACTCTAGCTAAAGGTTTGTCAATTTTGTCAATCTTCTTAAAGAACCAGCTTTTGGTGCCGTTGATTCTCTTTATTTTTTTTCTATTCTCTACTTCATTCATCTCTGCTCTTCCTTTTTCTTTTCCTTCCTTCTGCTAGTTCTGGGTTTATTTTCTTCTTTTTTCTATTCCTTGTGGTATAAGGTTGATCTTCTGCCTAGTTCTATCCATTATTGAAAGTGGAGAATTGAAGTCTCCAATAATTATTTTTGATTTGTCTATTCTCCCTTCATTTTTGTCAGTTTCAACTTCATGTATTTTGTTGCTCTGTTGTTTGTTGCATATATGTTTATAGTTGTTATATCTTCCTAATAGATTGACCCTTTCATTATTATAAAATGTCCTTCCTAATCTCTAATAACATTTTTTTTTCTTTTAAAGTCTATTTTATCTGATAGTAATATAGCCACGCTGGCTTTCTTGAGGTTGCTGTTTATGTGATAAATCTTTTTTCTTTTACTTTCCATCTATTTGTATCTTTGAAGTTAAAATGTATCTGTTGGGGCGCCTGGGTGCCCCAGTCAATTAAGCATCTGCCTTTGGCTCAGGTCATAATCACAGGGTTCCTGGATTGAGCCCCACATTGGGCTCCCTGCTCAGTGGGGAGTCTGCTTCTCCCTCTCCCTCCCCCTTTCCCCCTGGCCTGTGCTCTCTCCTTCTCTCCCTCTCTCTCTCTCAAATAAATAAATAAAATCTTTAAAATGTGTCTCTTGTCAATAGCATAAAGTTACAGTGTCATACTGTTTTTTATTTAGTGTGACAATCTCTACTTTTGATTGGATTATTTAATTAATTTACATTTAATATTATTATCGATACAGTTGGATTGACATTTGCCATTTTACTTTTTGTTTTCTGTTTCATGTCTTCTTATCCTCTATTCCTCTTTTACTTCTTTCTTTCATATTAAGTAAATATTTTCTAAGGTAGCACTTTAATTTTTTTAAAAGATTTTACACTATATTTTTGAGCTATTTGTTGTTGCTCTGGGCTTACCATATACAGATTAACTTATCAGACTCAGCTACAGATTTATACTAACCTAATTCCAGTGACATTTAGAACTGCTACTCCTATACACAATTGATTCTTATTATTTATGGATTCCATATTTATAAATTCGCTTACTTGCTAAAATTTATTTGTAGCCGTAAAATCAATATGCTTATGCTTTTCTTCATTTATTCCAGAGGATTTGAGTTTCCATCATGAGTCTTTTCCTTAGTTCAAAACAGCTCGGCCTCCACCCACTTCCTCTGTGGTCTTATTGGCAAATATATTTCATGTCTACATGTACAATCCCAGCAATACACTATGTACATATTGCTTTATGTAGTTGATTTTTAAGTCAGTTGAGATAAGAAAGGAGAAGAAATGAACACTTTTACTGTCTTTTATAGTTACCTAATTACAGTTACCAGTTGTTATGTGTTGAATTATGTCCCATAAAAAGATATAGTCCTAATTCCCAGAATATGACTTATTTGGGATGGAGTCATTGCAGATATAATTAGTTAAGATGTAGTCATATTTGAGAAAGTTGGGCTCAATAGCCAGTATTACTGGTATCCTTATAAGAAAAGGACACAAATACAAAGAGGAAAGACAGCCATGTGAAAGTGGAGGCAAAGATTGGAGGAATGTTGCCACAAGCCAAGGAATGCCTGGAATGACCAGAAACTGGAAGATTCAAAGAAGGATCCTCCCCTAGAGGCTTCAGAGGAAGCAGAGCCCTGCCAATACCTTGATTTCAGACTTCTAACCTACAGAGATGTGAGACAGTAAATTTCTGTTTTTTTATTTTTATTTATTATTTATTTATTTATTTTTTAATTTCTGTTTTTTTAAACCACCCAGTTTGTGGTACTTTGTTACAGCAGCCCTAGGAAACTGATACATCAGGTCTTTATCTTTTTTTTTTTTTCATTTCAGTTATTGTTCTTTTCAACTCCAGAATTTCCATTTCTTTATTTTTAATAATTTCTCTTTATTGATATTCTTTTTCTTTTTAGAGTAGGCTCCACACCCAGCGTGGAGCCTAACACAGGGCTTGAACTCACGACGCTGAGATCAAGACCTGAGCTGAGTTTAAGAGTTGGATGCTCAACCAACTGAGCCACCCAGGTGCACCCATTGATATTCTTTATTGATGTGACATTGTCATAGTTCTTTTTTTACTTCTTTTCATAACTTTGTCCACTTCTTTGGACATATTTACAATGGCCTCTTTGAAGTCTTTGCCCATTAAATCTGACATCTGCTTGTTTTCACAGGTAGTTTCTGTTGCTTGATTTCGGTGGGCGGCATATGGATCATTCTTGTTTCCTTGCATGTCTCATACTTTTTTGTTGTAAACTGGACATTTTAGATAATATATTGTAGCAACTCGGGGTACTGGTCTCACCACCCCCACCCTAAGGCTTATGTTAGTTGCTTGTTTACTTGTTTAGTCACTGACTGAATTATTTTAGTGAAATGTATTCCCCCCAGAGTCCCAGTGTGAAGCCTATGATGTTCCCTGGGGGCATAGCCCCAGGATGGCCACAGACATCCTGGGTTTCAGCAGGGCTCTCTTTGGCCACACCCAGCTGTTAAGTTCCTCTAATTATCAGCAGATTGTTCTATTGTTTTCAAGAGTCCCCTAGAGCATAAATTGCTCCACAAACTGATCCAATCAAATTGGGGCTCCTTTGAAGGGAGAGTTTCCTAGATCAGAGTTTGAAATTTGTTCTAACCCAGGAAGACTCTTCCCAGCTGTCTCTTTCCCTGTTTCTCTCCAGTCAACTACCCTGTCTACAATTTAGTATCCATCTCCAATGAATCTTTCGTTCTCCTACCAGTTGCCCTTTACCACAGTCTCCACTTCTTTTTTTTAGGGTAAACATAGGCTTGAACTTCTCCACTTTCTGTTACAAATGAAGTCCATTCCTCTGGGGAAGGATTCAGAGGTCTCTGTTTTATGGCCCTCTTCTCCCAAAGGGCAAAATCTCTGAGCCACAACTCTGGTGCTATGGTCAGGGACAATGGCGTACTTCTGAATAACACTCCCCACTTTAGGAGATGAGTGCTCAGTGGAGGGAAAGGCAGCATTCAGATCCCCTTGGCTTGCCTCTCATGGAGGGGTATCCCTGACCCATGAGCATGGTCAAAGGGCAGTCACAGTCCTAGTATTCTCAGTGGTGCCACCCCATATCCCACAAGTGGGGGCCGGGGGGGGAAAGAAGGGAATCCTCATCTCTCAACCACACTCACCTGGAAATTAGCCTCACCAACAGGTCTTTGACCTATTTTTTATCCAGTTTTCTTATTGTTGAGTTTTAAGAATTATTTATATACTTTGGATAACAGTCCTTTTGCAAATATTTTCTCCCACCCTGTGGCTTATCTTCTCATTCAGTTTATATTGTCTTTTGCAGAACAACATATTTGTATTTTAATGAAATCCAGCTTATCAATTATTTCTTTCATGGATAGTGCCTTATGTGCTTTATCTTCAAGTCATTGCCATACCCAAGGTCATCTAGATTTTCTCCTAGATGTTATCTTCTAGGAGCTTTATAGTTTTGTGTCTTACATTTAGGTCTATGATACATTTTTTTTTAAAGATTTTATTTATTTATTTGTCAGAGAGAGAGACAGACAGAGGGAGAGCACAAGCAGGGGGAGAGGCAGGCAGGGGGAGAAGCAGGCTCCCTGCTGAGCAAGGAGCCCAATGTAGCGCTCCATCCCGGGACCCTGGGATCATGACCTGAGCCAAAGGCAGACGTTTAACTGACTGAGCCACCCAAGCGTTCCGGTCTGTGATACATTTTGAATTACTTTTTTGTGAAGTGTGTAAGGTCTGTGTCTGGATTCACTTTTGCACATGGATACCCAGTTGTTCCAGCACCATTTGTTGAAAAGACTGTTTTTGTGCCATTGCATTGTGTTTGCTCCTTTGCCAAATCTCAGCTGACTATATTTATGTGGATCTATTTCTGGGCCTTCTAATCGATTCCATTGATCTTTAATTTTGTTCTTCCCCTTCAATATTGTGTTGGCTATTCTGAGTCTTTTGCCTCTCCATTTAAACTTAAGAACCAGTTTGTTGATACCCACAAATTAACTTGTTGGGATTTTTATTGGGCTTACATTGAATCTATACATCAGATGAGAAGAACTAACATCTTGACAGTATCTATGAACATGGAGTATCTCTCCATTTATTTAGTTCTTCTTTGATTTTGTTCATCAGAGTTTTGTAGTTTTCTTCATAGAGATCTTGTTAGATTTATATCAGGTATTTCACTTTGGGGGTGCTAATGTAAAGGGTATTGTGTTTTTAAGTTCCAATTTCACTTGTTCATTGCTAGTCTATAGGAAAGCAGTTGACTTTTGTATATTAGCCTTGTATTCTTCAACCTTGCTGTCACTGTTTATTAGTTTAAGGAGAATTTTTTTGAGTCTTTCAGATTTTCTATGTAGACAATCATGTCACTGTGAACCCAGATTTAATTATTAATTTAAATCATTCATATTATTCATATACCTTTTGGTTTTTTTCTTATCTTATTGTATTACCTGAAATTTCCCATAAGATGTTGAAAAGGAATGGAGAGAAGGTACATCCTTGCCTTGTTCTTGATCTTATTGGGAAAGCTTTGGGTTTCTCATCATTAAGTATGATGCCAACTTTTTGTAGATGTTCTTTATCAAGTTGAGGATGTTCCCCTCTATACCTAGTTTGCTGGGAGTGTTTATCATGTATGGGTGTTGAATTTTGCCAAATGCTTTTCTGCATTTATTGATATCATCATGTAATTTTTCTTCAATGACCTCTTCATGTGATGGGTTACATTAATTGATTTTCAAATGTTAAACTAGCCTTGCATACCTGGGAAATATCCCCTTGGTTGTGGTATATAACTCTTTTCTTATAATGTCTTTGTCTGGTTTTGCTATTAAGGTAATGATGGCCTCATAAAATGAGTTAGGAAATATTCTTGTCCATCTAGCTTCTAGAAGAGATTGGTAGAGAATTGGTATAATTTCTTCTTTAAATTTTTGATAAAACTCACCAGGAAACATATCTGGGCCTGGTTCTTTCTGTTTTGGAAGGCTATTAATTATTGATTCAATTCCTGTAATAGATACAGGCCTATTCAGATGGTCTGTTTCTTTTTGTGTGAGTTTTGGCAGAATGTGTCTTTCAAGGAGTTGGTCCATTTCATTCTAGGGTATCTAATTTGTGGGAAGAGAGTTGTCCATAGCATTCCTTTATTATCTTTTTTGATGCTCATGGGATCTATAGTGATTTCACCTTTCCTTTCTGATACTAATAATTTGTGTCTTCATTCTTTTTTTCTTAGTTAGCTTGGCTAGGGGCGTGTCAATTTTATTGATCTTGTCAAGGGACCAGATTTTGCTTTTGTTTTCTCTATTGATTGCTTGTTTTAAGTTTCTTGCTCTCATTTTTATTATTTCTATCCTTCTGCTTACTTTGGATTTTATTTGCTCTTCTTTTTCTAGTTTTCTAAAGTAGAAGCTTAGATTATTGATTTTAGATCTTTCTTCTTGTCTAATATAGGCGTTCAATGCTATAAACTTCCCTCTAGGTACTGCTTTTGCTGCATTCCACAAGTTTTGATGAGTTGTGATTTCATTTTCACTTATTTTAAAAATTTCTCTTGAGATTTCTTCTTTGACTCATGTGTTATTTAGAAGTGTGTTGTTTAGGGATGCCTGGGTGGCTCAGTTGGTTAGGCGTCTGCCTTCGGCTCAGATCATGATACCAGGGTCCTGGGATCGAGTCCCACATTGGGCTCCTTGCTCAGCAAGGAGCCTGCCGCTCCCCCTGCTTGTGCACTCTCCCTCCCTGACAAATAAATAAATAAAAACTTAAAAAAAAAAAAGAAATGTGTTGTTTAATCTCTGAGTATTTGGGGATTTTCTAGCAACCTTACTGTTACTGATTTCTAGGTTAATTTCACTATGGTCTGAGAGCAGACTTTATATGATTTCCATTTTTTAAAAGCTTAAGGTGTGTTTTATGGCCCAGAATTTGTTCTATCTTGGTGGATGTTCCATGTGAACTTGAGAAGAATGTTAATTTGTTGTTTTTGATGAATAGTCTGTAGTCTGTAGATGTCAATTATATCACGTTGATTGATGGTGCTATTGAGTTCAACTATGTCCTTAACTTACTTTCTGCCTGCTGGATTCGTCCATATGTGAAAGAGGAATGTTGAAGTCTCTAACTATAATAGTGAATTCGTTTATTTTTCCTTGTGGGTCTGTCACTTAATTGCTTCACATATTTTTGATGCTCTGTTATTAGGTGCATACACATTAAGGATTGTGTTTTCTTGGACAGTTGACCCCTTTATCATTATGTAATTCCCCTCTTTATCCTTGATAACCTTCCTTGCTCTGAAGTCTGCCCTGTTTGAGTTATGTTTGAACTACTCCCACTCTCTTTTAATTATTGTTAGCATGGTATGTCTTTCTCCTTCTCTTTACTTTTAATCTATATGTGTCTTTATATTTCAAGTGGTTTCTCATAGACAATATATAGTGGGGTTTTGTTTTTAATCCCTTCTGACAATATGTGTTTTTTAATTTATGTATTTAGACCATTGATGTTAAAAGTGATTATTGATACAGTTGGAGTAATAACTGCCATATTTGTTGCTGTTTTCTTTGTTGCCTTTGTCCCTGTTCCTGTTTTTGTCTTCCATTCTTTTCCCGCCTTTTGTGGTTTTATTTTCACTGAGCATTTTATATGATTCCACTTTCTCTCCCTTCTTAGCATATCAATTATATATTTTTTTAGTAGTTGCCCTAGAGTTTGCAATAGATATTTACAACAATCCAGGTTCACTTGCAAATAACAGTATACCATTTAATGGGTAATGCAAGTACTTTACCATAACAAAGTATTCCTAATTTCTCCCTTCTGTCCCTGTATCATTGCTGTCATTCATTTTTTATATATATATGAATTCATATATATATATATATATTCCTGAGCATATATAATTGAATATACTGTTGTACTGTTATTTTGAACAAACTGCTGTTAGATCAATTAAGAATAAGAAAAATAAAAGTTTTTACTTTACTTTTCTTTATGTAGATCTAAGTTTCCAACCTGTATCATTTTCCTTCTGCCTGAAGAACTTTTACTATTTCTTGCAAGATAAATCTACTGGCAACAAATTCACTCAAGTTTTGGCTTTTTTTTGAGAAAGTCTTTCTCCATATTTGAGCAGTAATTTTGCAGGGTAAAGAATCATAGTTTATTAGTTTTCTTCTCTCAACACTATAAATACTTCAGTCTCTTCTTCCTTGCATGGTTTCTGAGGAAATTCAGATGTAATTCTTCTTTTTGCTCTACATGTAAGGTGTTTTGGGGGCACCTGGGTGGCTTAGTCAATTAAGCATCTGCCTTCAGCTCAGGTCATGATCTCAGGGTCATTGGTTCGAGCCCCGCATAGGGCTATGTGCTCAGCAGGGAGTCTGCTTGAGATTCTCTCCCCCTCCCTCTGTGCCCCCCTGTTCGTGCTCTCTCTCTCTCTCTCTAAAAAATAAATATTTTTTAAAATAAAGGTAAGGTGGGGCGCCTGGGTGGCTCAGTTGGTTAAGCGACTGCCTTCGGCTCAGGTCATGATCCTGGAGTCCCTGGATTGAGTCCCGCATCGGGCTCCCTGCTCGGCGGGGAGTCTGCTTCTCCCTCTGACCCTCCCGACCCTACCCCCTCTCATGTGCTCTCTCTCTCAGTCTCTCTCTCTCAAATAAATAAATAAAATCTTTAAAAATAAATAAATAAAATAAAATAAAATAAAAGTAAGGTATTTTTTCCTCTGGCTTTTTTAAAGATTTTTTTTCTTTAGCTTTGATTTTTTGCAGTTTGAATATAATATGCCCAGGTGTAAATTTTTAGGGCCATTCATCTTACCTGGTGTTTTCTTAGCTTCCAGGATCTGTGGTTTGGCATCTGACATTTATTGGGGGGAAATTCTCAGTCATTATTGCTTCAGATATTGCTTCTATTCCTTTCTCTCTTTCTTCTTCTGGCATTTCCATTACCCATATGTTATACCTTTTATAGTTGTCCCACAATCCTTTGATATGCTGTTCCGTGGGTTTTTTTTTTTCTTTAGTCTTTTCTCTCTTTGCTTTTCAGCTTTGGAAGTTTCTATTGACGTATCCTCAAGCTCAGAGATTTTTCCTCAGCCTTGTCCAGCCATTCAAATCAGTCTTCGTTTTAGTTATGATGTTTCTGGTCTCTAGCATTGTTGTTTGGTTCTTTCTTAGAATTCCCAACTCTCTGCTTACATTATCCATCTGTTCTTGCATATTGTCTACTTTTTCCATTAGAACTCTTAGCATACAAATCATAGTTTTTTTTTTAAAGGTTTATTTATTTATTTATTTGAGAGAGAGAGAGAGAGCATGAGAGGGGGGACAGGGAGGGGAAGAGAAATCCTTAAGCAGACTCCCCCCTGAGCGTGGAGCCTGATGTGGGGCTCCATCCCAGGACCCTGAGATCATGACCTGAGGTGAAATCAAGAGTTGGTCACTTAACCAACTGAGCCACCCAGGCATCCCCTAATCATAGCTGTTTTAAATTCAGTCTGATAGGGACGCCTGGGTGGCTCAGTCGGCTAAGCGTCTGCCTTTGGCTCAGGTCATAATCCCAGGACTCGGGGGAAGTCCCGCATTGGGCTCCTTGCTCAGTGGAGAGCCTGCTTCTCCCTCTGCCTGCCGCTCCCCTGCTTGTGTGCTCTCTCTCTCTCTGACAAATAAATAAATAAAATCATCAAAATATTTAAAAATATAAATAAATAATAAATAAATAAATTCAGCCGATAATTCCAACATCCCTGCCATATCTGGGTCTGGTTCTGATGCTTGCTCTTTCTCTTCAATCTCTTTTTGGCAGTTTAGTATGCCCTACAATTTTTTGTTGGAAGGTGGATATGATGTACTGAGTAAAAGGAACAGTGGTACATAGGCCTCTGGTAAAGTAGTGGTAAGGCATAGGGGGTGGGGAAGTATTCTAAATCCTATGATTAGGTCTCAGTCTTTTGGTGAGTTTGTGCCCCTGGACTGTGACCTTCTTGGAGAATTGACCCCTTCATCATTATAGCGCTGTAACTGGGCATTTCCCTTCCCCCATGTGGATGGCTAGAGCAGGCTGGGGTTGAATACATCCCTTCCCATAGGTTGGTTAGACTCTAACCTAACCCCAGCAGGTTAGACTCTGGTAAAATAGTTTCTCCTGAGGACGGACCTTGTTGAGAACAGAATGGTCTAGCATATTTCAAAATGATTCCCTTTATCCCTCCTCCTGTTGGAAGCACTAAAGGATTTTTCTCTGCTCCTCACTGTGAGAACATGGTTGAGCTCCTGGAGGTAAAACTCACAAAACTGTGAGGCCCTCCCTATGACTGAGTCTCCTGGGAATTTTCAATTCTCAGATTGGTCCACACTGAGCCACCAACAATTCATTGGTTTCAGTTCATATTTTCCTACCCTGGTACTGGTATCTGCTCCCATAAGTTGTCATTCTCTGTATGTTTGTCTCTCTCCATAATATTGGGGGCAGCAGTTTGCCCTGTGACCTCACTTCTTTGATGGATCTAAGAAGAGTTGATTTTCAGTTTGTTCATCTTTTTACTTGTTGTTAGAATAGAGTGGTAACTTCTAAGCTCCTTATATGGTAGACTGGAAACCAGAAGTCAGTGATTTTTTTTCCTGTTTTATTTATTTTTTTAAAGGTTTCATTTATTTATTTGTCAGAGAGACAGAGAGAGAGAGAGCACAAACAGGGGGAGTGGCAGGCAGGGGGAGAGGGAGAAACAGGCTCCCTGCTGAGCAAGGAGCCCGATGCGGGACTTGATCCCAGGACCCCGGCATCATGACCTGAGTTGAAGGCAGACGCTCAACCAAGTGAGCCACCCAGGTGCCCCAAAATGAGACCATTTGTCAGAGGAGAGAGTAGACCTGCTGGCTCATTTGGCCCCCCAGGTTCAAGTTTTTGTACCTCAGTGAAGGCCTTTTATCCAATACAGTGAATGTTAGGAATATGAGCCAGGCTAACTGTCAGAAAGTTCTGAGTAGTGAACAGGCTGTCCTTTCTGGTTCTGAACAGGTGGCCTCATGATCCACATGGCCAATTTTATGTCTGTTGTACAAACCTGAGTGAGAATGGGCTTTTTCCTCTGAAATCAAGTATTAGCAGCACTACCAGATATTGAAATCTAGTATAAATTGATTGAAATCTATTATAAAACAGTTTGGTTCTGTACACGAATGGACATTCAGAATGATGGAAAAGAAAAGAAAGTCCCGAAAGAGACCCCAATCCATGGGGAAATTTAATAGATGAAGTAAGTGACATAGCAGAGCTGTATGGAATGGTTATTTAATAAATAATGATGGACCAACCGGTTACCCATTTGAAAGAAATAAAGTTAAATCCCAATTTACATTAAAATAAGTTCCTGCTGGCTCAGGGATTGAGATGTTAAAAAGTAAAAACATGAAAGCATTAGAAGTATCCATGGGAGATTTTACTTCTATGATCTTAGTGTGGAGGCAAGCCTTTCTAGGAAACACATGACACCCATACAACTGAAAGAAAAAAAAAGGCAATAATTTGACAATATATAATTTAAAATTTTCTGCAAGGAGAAATATACCATAAATAATATGGAAAGAGAAATGCTAAAATAAAGGCCAGGTGGGGGAGGGGAGCTTTAGCAGCGTAACAAATTGGAGTAGCTTATGTATAACAACAAAAGGCTTATTTATTTATTTATTGAGAGAGAGAGAGCATGCGAGGGAGTGTGGGGTGGGAGGGGCAGAGAGAGAGAGGGAGAGAGAAAATCTTAAGCAGGCTCCACACCCAGCACAGAGCCCAATGTGGGGCTCAATCTCATGACCCTGAGATCATAACCTGAGCCGAAGTCAAGAGTCAGATGTTTGACTGAGCCACCCAGGTGCCCCCAAAGGCTAATTTACTTAGTGAATTAAGAATTCTAGTAAATCTAAGACCAACAAGCCAAGCAAGGAAAAGAGGAGCAAAGTTCAAAAAAAAAGAGAGGAAATGAAACATCTGAAAAGATGCTTAACTTTTCTCACAGATAAATGCAAACTGAAACAATAAAGTATCAAATTTTATCAGATTAGCCAACATCAAGAGCTTCGATAGTTCAGCGCTGATGGGATGGGGGGAAGCAGTGTTCAAATGTGCTATCAGTAGACATGTCTGCTCTCTTTGGAGGAACATTTGGCAATAGCTCTCAAAATTACAAATGCACATAACCTTTGAGTTTACGATTCCATTTCTCAGAATACAAAATATAGAAATACACATATGCCTAAAAATACTCATTGCAATATTGTTTGTGATAGTAAAACACTAGGAAACTATCTAAATGTCTCTCACTCAGTGCCGTAAATAAAGTACCGTACATACTTATAGTAGAATAAAGTAGAATAAAAAGAATGAGGTATTTCTCTATGTGCTGACATGGAAATATCAATATGGTATCTATCTATGCCTAGATATTTTTCGAGATACTCAAGAAAAGGTGGTTGCCCCTGATGTGAGATTGAGCATCTGAAGAAAGAAGACAACTGTATTTTGATCTTGTATCCTACGCGAACTTACTGAATTTGTTTATTAGTTCTAATAGCTTTTTCGTGGTTTCCGTAGGATTTTCTACATAAAAAAATCATGTCATCTGCAAATAGAGATAGTTTTACTTCCTTTTTAATCTGGATGCCTTTTATTTCTTTCCTTTTTAAAAATTTTTTTCTCCCCCTCTCTCCCTCCATCATTCCCTTTTTTTTTTTTTTGGCCTAATTGTCCTGGCTAGAACTCCTCTTACAATGTTGACTAGAAGTGGTGGGAGCAGATATCCTTCCTTATCTTAAGGGAAAAGCTTTCAGTTTTTTTCCCATTAAGTAGGATGTTAGCTGTCATCTGTTTTGTTTTGTTTTGTTTTGTTTTCATAGAAACTCTTTATCTGGTTCAGGAAATTTTCTTCTATTTCTAGTATATCGAGTGTTTTTTTTTTTATCATAATAAGGTGTTAGATTTTGTCAAATGCTTCTTCTGAATCTACTGAAATGATCATATGGTTTTTGTCCTTTAATGATTTTTAATTGATTTTTAGATACGAATCCAACCTTAAATTCCTGGGTTAAATTCCATATGTTCATTATGTATCATTCTTTTTATGTGTTACTGGATTGGGTCTACTAATATTTTGTTGACTTATGCATTTATAGACATAGGGATATTGCTCTGTAGTTTTCTTTTGTGATGTCCTTTTCTGTCCTTTTCTCTCTGATATCAGGACCATGATGGCCTGACAGAATGAGTCTGGAAATGTTTGTTCCTCCTGTTTTCTGAAAGAGTATGTGAAGGGGACACCTGGGTGGCTCAGTTAAGCATCCTACTCTTGGTTTCGGCTCCAGTCACGATCTCAGGGTTGTGAGATCAAGCCCCACATTGGGATCCGCACTCAGCTCCGAGTCCACTTGAGATCCTCTCCCTTTCCCTCTCCATGCCCCTCTGCCCCTCTCCCTGAGCATGCGCATGCACACTCTCTCTCTAAAATAGAAAATAAAATATTTAAGAAAGAAAAAGAGTATATGAAGGATCGGTGTTAATTTGTCTTTAAATGTTTTGTAGAATTCATGAATGAAGCCATCTGGGCTTGGACTTCTTTTGTGGGAAGTTTTAAAATTATTAATTCAGTCTCTTGGGGCACCTGGCTGGCTTAGTCGGTGGAGCATGCTGCTCTTGAACTTGGGGTCATGAGTATTGAGTCCCACGTTGTGTGTAGAGATTACTTTAAGTTAAAAATTTTTAAAAAATAGGGGCACCTGGGTGGCTCAGTCGTTAAGCATCTGCCTTCAGCTCAGGTCATGATCCCGGGGTCCTGGGATCAAGCCCCACATCGGGCTCCCTGCTCAGCGGGGGGCCTGCTTCTCCCTCTCCCCCTGCCCCTGCTTGTGTTCCCTCTCGCACTGTGTCTCTCTCTGTCAAATAAATAAATAAAATCTTTAAAAAAATTTTAAAAATTAAAAATAAAACTATTCAATCTCTTGTTATAAATCTTTTCAGATTTTCTTTTCTTTTTTTTTTTTTTTTTACATTTTTTTAAATTAAGTAAAGTCTATCCCCAACTCACAACATGCTCTACTGACTGAGCCAGCCAGGTAGAGGTGGCTATTAGAAGACTATTTCTTCAGTCAGTTTTAGAACTTGTTCTTTCTAGGCATCTGCCCATTTCACTTAAGTTATCTAAATTTTTGCCATGCAGTTCTTCATAGCGTTCTCTTATTTCCCCCTTTTATTTCTATAAGAGCAATAGTGCTAATAGGTTTTACCTCTTTTTCTCTGGGTCTGACTAGCTACATTTGAATTTCTTGATTTTCTGTATTGTCTTTCTATCCTCTACTTCAGTTGTTTCTTTTCCAACCTTTATTATTTCCTTCTTCTGTTTGCTGTCAGTTTGGTTTGCTTTTCTTTCTCTAAGGGGTTTCTTAAGCCATTTTTGTTTTGTTTGTTTCTTCCTCTTTTACTGCCTTCATTTGCAGTAAGTGAATATCTTCTGCTGTAACATTTCGATTCCTTTCATGATTTTTAAACAATATTTTTGAGTTGTTTTCTTAGTGGTTGTCCTAAGGCTTATAATATACATCTTAACTTGTCACAATCTATTTCCGATTTACACTAAGTTAATTTCATTGAGATACAGAAACTTCCTTTTTATATAGCTCCCTTCCCTTTCCCATTTTTTTGTGCCATTATCGTTATGCATATTGTGTCCATATCTGTTACAAATACAATACCTAGCTGTAATTATTGCTTTATTTAATCTTATGTCTTTTAAAGAAGCTCATAGAAGAAAAGAGAGCACAAATATATTTATATATAGTGTTTTAAAAATACTGTTTTACGGGGGCGCCTGTGTGGCTCAGTCGGCTAAGCGTCTGCCTTCGGCTCAGGTCATGATCCCAAGGTCCTGGGATCGAGCCCCGCATCGGGCTCCCTGCTCAGCGGGGAGCCTGCTTCTCCCTCTCCCTCTGCCTGCCGCTCCCCCTGCTTATGCTCTCTCTTTCTCTGTCAAATAAATAAATAAAATCTTTAAAAAAATAAATAAAATAAAAATACTAATGTTTTAAATTACCATTGGTGCTTCTCTGAATTTTTCCTGTGGATTTATTAACTTCTGGTGTCACTTCCTTACCAAGACCACTTTGTTCCCAACCACCTCCTTTGTGCTGTTATTGTCAAATATATTACATTTCTATATGTCATAAGACAAAGGATACCATTGTATAGGCACTTACAAAATTCTTTTTTAAATCAATAAGGTCAAGAAAGAAAAAGAAATATGGAATTGTCCTTTATCATTACCTACGTAGTTACCTTTACTGGAGCTCTTTGGTTATTTGTGGGAATTTGTATTGCTATTTGGCGTCACTTCCTTTCAGCCTGAAAAACTTGCTTTGGTATTTTTGGAAGGCAGGTATGGTAGCAATGGATTCTCTTAGTCTTTGTGTCATCTTCATTTTTGAAAGACAGTTATGTTGGGTTTAGGGGCTGACAGTTTTTCTTCTTCCAACACTTTGTGGCTTTTTTTTATTATTATGTTCAGTTAGCCACTGTATAGTACATCAATAGTTTTTGATGCAGTGTTCGACGATTCATTTGTTACGTATAACACCCAGTGCTCATCCCAGCACGTGCCCTCCTCAATACCCATCACCCTGTTACCTCCTCCCCCCACCCCCTCCCCTCCGAAACACTCAGTTTTTTTCCTGAGTTCCATAGTCTCTCATGGTTCATCTCCCTCTCTGATTTCTCCCCCTTTTCTTCCAGCACTTTGAATATGGCATCCCAGTCCCTTCTGGCCTCCATTGTTTTTTTCCCTTTTTTAAAAAGATTTTTATTTATTTATTTGCCAGAGAGAGAGAGAGTGCACAAGCAGGGGGAGCGGCAGGCAGAGGGAGAGGGAGAAGCAGGCTCCCCGCTGAGTGGGGAACCTGATGCAGGACTCGATCCCAGGACCCCGGGATCATAACCTGAGCTGAAGGCAGACGCCTAACTGACCGAGCCACCCAGGCACCCCCAGGCCTCCATTGTTTCTGATGAGAAGTTAGCTCTCAGTCCTATCGGGGTTTCCTTTGATGCGATGAGTTGTTTTTCTCTTCTTGCATTCAAGATTTTCTCTTTTGACTTTCAACATTTCTGTATTTCAACAACTCTGATGTGTTTGGATGTGGATCTCTGTGTTTATCCCACTTGGAGTTCAACAAACTTCTTGAATGTGTATATAAATGTTTTTCAGCCAATTTGGATTGTTTGTAGCCAGTATGTCCTTGAATATCTCCGCCTGTCACATCTCCATCTGGTACTCCCATTATGTATATGTTGGTGCACTTAACGGTGTCACATTTCCCTGAGGCTCTGTTCATTTTTCTTCTTCTCCTCATCTTCTCTTGCTCCTCCTCTCTCTTCTTCTATTTATTGTTCTTCAGAGAGAAGAAATCTCTGTTGATCTCTCTTTACAATTGAATGTATGTGTATAGCTTGGAGACTGCTTTCACAGTTAAGGGAGTTTACAATTTTGCCCCCCTTACACCCAGGAAGTAGTAGCTTAGAAGGTCTCTCTCTGGTCATTCCTGAGAGGGCACAGTCTTCCAGATTGCTAGGGATAGGTGTGATTTAATTTTAAGCCTGGCTTCCTAGGAGTGGCCCTTGGGTCAGAGTAGCTTACTGCTCAATCAGTGCTTGGTCAAAGGTTGGGCTTAAGTCCCTTGAGCCAGCAAGACTTCTGCCCTTCGCTGTTTGATCTGTGTGTGGTTTGGGGAGTGTTTTCAAGTCTGTATCACGTTCTTCTGTGCTTGCTCCCAAAGTGGGTGCGATGTGCACAGCCTTCCAGATCCATAAGGATGAGTGTGATCCCAGAGGGGGGTCTTCCCGGCTGTCTCTTTCCCTTTCCCTTTCCCTTTCTTTTCTGGCCGGTCTGCCGTTTTTCTTGGTTACTAGTTTCACGAAGCTATGAGCCTCCTCTTAACTTGTTGCCACCAACAGTGCCTTAGGCATAGACTCCTCCATGCTCTGTTCTACATAGTTAGATGTGCAACTCTCCATCCTTATGGTCTGTCTTCACCCCTGGGCCACTGCACTGAGGCTGGGGGTGAGGACAGTGCCTGCTTTTTCTAGAAATGATGCTCTCTGCTCTATGGGTAGGCCCTGGGGAGGAGATGGTAGCCCTTGGTCTCCTCAGCTTGCATCTCCTAGCGTGGAACCCCCATTCTGTGACTGAGCTGGGGTGGGATGATGGAGGGCCCAGTCCTCTTGGCCACTCCCACCCAGAACAGAACTACCGCAGTACCGAGCGAAGGGAGATGACAGATGCCCCTGGAATGAAACTATAGCCCCTAGCTGGGCGGTGGGGGGAAGGGGGGGAGCCCTGCTTTCTTGGCCATACTTGTCCAGAATAGTGCTTCTGTAACATGGAGGTGGGGTACGGGGCGGAACTGGTGGTGGTCATGGTTCGAATGCCACTTGTCACCATTCTTACCAAGATTTAGTAAATTTTCTTGAGGAAATGTTTCTCTACTTGCTGTGTGCCCCGAGGACAATCTCTAGAGACTTGAAGTGGTTTTTTTTTTTTTTTTTTAAATCCTTTTCACCAGTGAAATGGTTGTTTTATTCACTTGGGAGTAACACCAACTTCCCATACGGCCATTCTGGACGTCCCACAGTCTTACTTAAAATGTTTCCAGTGGAAACATTTATTTTCGGTGGGGCTCCTTCTCCACATGTTATCTCTACTAGAACTCAGTTGAACCCAAACCCCAGATTTTATTCGGGAGGGGGAAGCATACAAAACGGTGAAATGGGGTTACAACGTTGTAGTAAGACATTTCAAAAAGAAATCCAATACATAGTTTGAGGTTTATCACCTAGATGCTGATGTTTTGCAGAGTAGCTGTTCTCCAGAATCGGGCGTGAATGAGAAGGGGAAACAGCAGTAATTATGTGTAAAATGTTCTGATCCCTGGAACAGCAGGAATAATCTCATCCCTGGGAAATACTGGTGGTTATGTGGGGCCTGCTCTGCAGCCGATACAGCTATGGTTTTGAAATTTTATTTTATTTTTTTATAGGAAAGGCTATCTTCATTAAATATTGGCAAGAGCACAGCATAGGCCTCATCTGGTCTCTAGAAACTTACAGGCTTTGGGTCCCCAAATGCAGAAGAGCAGATTGTGACCTTGCTGTGACTTTTAACTGCTGTAGTGACCCCTTCCATGCTGACAGGCAGGGAAAGCTCATTTCTCTTCTCTCTCTGCCCTGCTTCCTCCTTCTGTGCTGTAGCATTTTGAACACGAGCCAGGCTAGGAAACTCTTACCTCAATGGAAAGTGTGATAAGGCTGTGCCACTAGGAGAGACGTCTTCTTCCAAATTGACGCCCTCTCTTCAGTTGTGTCTCTTCTTGGGGCGCCCAGGTGGCTCAGTCGGTTAAGCGTCTGCCTTCGGCTCAGGTCATTATCCTGGGGTCCTGGGATCGAGTCCCGCATCGGGCTCCCTGCTCGGCGGGAAGCCTGCTTCTCCCTCTCCCACTCCCCCTGCTTGTGTTCCCTCTCTCGCCGTGTCTCTCTCTGTCAAATAAATAAATAAAATCTTAAAAAAAATTGTGTCTCTTCTTGGCCTCCTCATCCCGTCCACTTTGTCAAGGGAACGGGGAGTTTTAAAGAAGTACGGGACCCCAAAGAGAAGACAGTCATGCCTTTCTTCACTTCTCTTCCCCCTTGTTCACTCCTTGATTCCGGGCAGCCCCTGCTCTTTTGTGCCCAAATCTGACCACCTCATAGCCTGGCTGCGGGACCGCAGGGCTGGAGGGGCAGATACTGACCTACCCGCCCCCAGGGGACACTCCCGCGTTTGCTTTTGCAAAGGAAGTTCGGGCATGTTGAGGAATGACTGCTTTGCCACCGTGGCCACCGCCGCGCCCTGGCCTCCCAGTTTCCTGTCCCTCTGAACTCCGCCAGTTTGCACTTGCTGCTATTCATGGATGCATTTTTACCGAGATATCTCACTCTTCAATTCTCTGTTCTGGAACACACCCTCTCTCCTCCCACAGCTTCCCAGCATATCTGCAGGACGCCAGAATCTTTGGATTTTAAACGTTGCCTCCACTACTCCAGCCTTTTTGTCTGTCTGTCTGTCTCTCTCTCTTTTGCCCTACCCCCTCTCCCAATCAGTAAATGCCTTCAACTGCTTCCCTACAAAGCCTGGACCCCATGATGCCCTCACCTCCTTTGACCTTTGTCCCTTCTTGTCATGCCAATTGTCATCTCGAGGCCTGCTCCCTGCCCCTTTCCCCTAGCTGCTTTCTCTCCTTCTCTTGCCCCTGAGCTTTTTTTTATTTACGGAGACAGCACTTTTTTTTTTTCTCTCCTCTCCCAAATCAGCTCTTTTGCCTGTCAACCTCCCCACCAGCCCCTGTCACCATTCCTCCCGGCATTCGGGTTTACAGCCAAAAAATTCAGGGACTCTAGTTCCCCTGTTGGCCAGCCAGGTAAGGTGAAAGGGAGAAGTAGACTCCAGAGAGCCTTGGGGCACCCACTTCTGTCTCAAGAGGGAAGGTACTGCAGGACCCCAGCCCACTGGTGCCCTATGGGAATGAGAGCCCAGTGCTGCCAGACCCTCTGCTTCATTAAGAGAAGACAGAAATCTGGATATTAATGCAAACAGTCCCGTTTTAAAATGTGGACAACTAGAGCACGTGGGTGGCTCAGTCGTTAGGCGTCTGCCTTTGGCTGAGGTCATGATGCCAGCGTCCTGGGATCGAGCCCCGCATCGGGCTCCCTGCTCGGCAGGGAGTCTGCTTCTCCCTCTGCCCCTCCCCCTGCTCATGCTCGCTCTCTCTCTGTCTGTCTCTCTCAAATAAATAAACAAAATCTTGAAAAAAATTAATTGTTGACAACTATTCTTTTTTTTCCCCCAAGAACATGGGGGGACAAAACCCCGCCATATTTCTGGGCTAGGCTCAACCCCCCTACCTCCCGCATTAACTCAGTTGCCCAGTTCTAGAAGACTGTCTGCCTCACAGTCTGTACTGCTGCTTCCATTTCCCTGGCTTCCTCTCTTGGTTGATTGTAATGTCTTCCTGAATGGTCTCTGCTTTTTATTCTTCCCTCAAGTCTACTATGTACAGCATTGCTTGATTTAGTTACCTCAAAGTAACAGAGCTTTTAGGCTGAAGGAGCGGGCTGTGGGATCCAGCTGTATAGAGTTAGTCTGAGGTCTGCCATATCTGAGCTGTGTGGTCTCGGGTCAAGTTCATCTTTCTGAGTCTCAGTTTCCACATCTGCAAAATAGGAAAAATTGTAGCAATGAGGATTTAGCAAAGAACCATGCCTAACCTGGAATAAGCACGCAATAATTGTTCATCAGGATTGTGTCACCTCTTGCGTGAAGACCTTCAAAGCCTCCATTGCTTCTCAAATATGGTTTAGCCCCTTTGCCTGAGGCATTCAAGACCCTCTTGCCCTGGTCCTTAGCCCTCCTTACCTTCTCCTCTATACTACTTAAGCCACACTGGACTTGTTGTCATTCCCCAAATATGTTTTCCTGTCTTATTCCTTTTCCTCTCTCCCCTGAAGTCCCCTGGGACAGTGCAGGGGCTCAGTCTATGCATGATATTGGAAGAGGAGGAGGAGGAAGGTAGAGCCAGGGTACAAAGTAGCTGCTATGATTATCCTTATTTCACAGAGGCGCAAACTGAGGCAAAGTGACCTGCCCCAAACCTGCCGGTCTGGAAGGGGAGGAAGCAGGATTTGAATCCAGATCCAAAGCAGAGTAATCTGAGGTGTGGTCACCAACCATTTCTGCCTTGACTTTTAGCAAGGAAAGCATTAGAGGAAGCTAATGAGAAAATAGGGGCGCCTGGGTGGCTCAGTCGGTTAAGCATCTGCCTTCAGCCCGGGTCATGATCTCAGGGTCCTGGGATCAAGCCCCGCATCAGTCTCCCTGCTCAACAGGGGGTCTGCTTCTCCCTCTGCTGCTCCACACCCCCCGGGCTTGTGCTCTCTCTCTCACTCTGCTCTCTCTCTCAAATAAATAAATAAAATCTTTTTTAAAAAAATGAATCCAGATCTATCTACCCGAAAGCCTGTTTGTTGTCTTTCCACTATATCATAGAGAGGGAAAGACACGCAGGGGCAAGAAGACAAGGAAGAGACTTGAGATTCACGTGTCCCTCTGGAAAATCACAGGGCATTGCTTTTTCTCTAGGATAAACCAATAAAAAGAGTGATACAACTGTACAATGATGGTATCGGAGTGGGTTGGAGCCAGAATATGTTGGTGCTTGTGAAAACTGCTGAAGTCAACATAAGGGACTTTTAAAAGTAGGTTTAAAACAACTTGCCAAACAAGAAAGGGATTGGCTGGCTGCTTGAGGACAACAAGATAATATTATAGTCTGACTTCTTTTGTAGCGGGTGTGGTTAAGCCGTCTCTACAGGCTTTGGCAAGATCGGTTTAGCACAGCTTATTAGGTGCCCCACATGGAGAGAGGGATGGCCCAGGTTCAAGTCTCAGTTTTGCCGCTTATGATCTGTGTAATGCCATCTCATCTTCTCACCTGTAAAATGGGGGCTAATCTAGCACCTACCTCAAAGGATTGTTGTGATTATTAAATTCAGAGGTCCATGAAAGCTCTCAGAATATTGCCTCGTACCCAGTAAGTTCTTCTATAAACCTTAGCTGGTAGTTGTCCTTCCCGAGTATATGTGCCCATGCCAGGTGGCTTTGGAAACTTTGGGGTTAACTGATCTCTCTTTCATGACCTGTTCCAGTAACTAAAACCATAGTCCTAATCGTGGCGCCACCTTTTATTGGTAAACCTTCAAAAACTTTTCAGAGTGCTCCGGACACCTCATGAGGAGGATGGTGGAAAGTTTCTGAAATCTTAGTGTAACTTTCTAGAAGGAGGTGACCTTGCTTCTTTCTCCCTCCTCCCTTATTTATATACTACTTCTATCTGTACAGCCTAGCGGTCTAAGTGCACAGACTCTTGAGCCAGGAGGCCTACATTCCGGTTCTGGCTTTGCCCCTCACTCTATGAGCGACCGTGAGCAAGTTACCTCAAGTCTCTTTGCCTTGGTTTTCACATGTGGAAAATAGAGATCACTACAGTATCTATTCTGTGGGGTTCTTGTGAGGATTAGATGAGTTAACACATGTGAAGTGCTTAGCACAGTACCTGGCACGTTAGAAACCCTAATTTAAGTAGCTATTATTATTACTATTAGAAAATAAACTGAGAGGGGCGCCTGGGTGGCTCAGTTGGTTAAGCGTCTGCCTTCGGCTCAGGTCATGATCCCGGGGTCCTGGGATCGAGCCCTGCATCGGGCTCCCTGCTCGGCGGGGAGCCTACTTCTCCCTCTCCCCCTGCCTCTTCCACCCCCTGGCTCATGCACACTCACTCTCTCTCTCTCTCTCAGATGAATAAATAAAATCTTTTTACAAAAAGAAAATAAACTAAGAAGTCATTAGGCATCTCTTAAATTTTTCTCTTAGGTTTTCCTTTCCTAGCCAATTGTCAAGTGCCCATGCGTTCTCAGCCTGATTAGAGTACTGTCCTTTACAAGGGAATCTTGGACTGGTGTCAGATGCTCCCTTGGCCCCGTCACCCGCTGCCTTGCAGTGCTTTACACCCAGCCCCAGCTCTGGAGCCCTCATTTGGTGCCAGGACTCTGTTTAGAACAGTTTCACAGATAATTCCCATGGATTGCCAGGCCCCACAAACCACTGTAGGTCTTTAACTTTACTCTGTGTGGGGTGGAAGAAAAAGGTTTCCAAAATAGACATTTTACTCAGTCGTGGAGGAATGGTGTGGCACCCTGACATCGGACCAGAAGCTGCTGGTGCATTCGGTGCTCAGTGCTGAGGTTGCTCCTGGCCCTGGCACTTTTTAGCCTAGCCTGGGATCACATCCTGTGTAGCATCAACTGCTGTCAACAACCTGCGTTTATCTAGTCATTCAACCAACATATCTCAAGCATGTATTACATTCCAGACTTGTGTGTTTGCGCGCATGCATGCATGCACGCACGCGCACGCACGCATTTGTGTGTGTGTGTGTGTGTGTACAAGTTGAGAGGAAGAGGGCAGTGAACAGAATGACACCCACTTCTGCAGCCCGGTGCAGCACTGGGAGTCTAGGCTTTGGAGACAGATGGGCCTGATGCAAATCCTCACTCTGCCTCTTGCCGATTGTGCAAAATGTAGGACAAGTTAATCCATCTCACTTTTATCAACTGTGAAATGAGAAGAATACAAGGGTCTACCTTGAAGTGTTGCTGTGAAAATAAGAGGTAGCGTACGTTAGCACCTCATAGAGAGCTAATCGATGATATTTGTAATTATTATTAAAGTCGCATTTTGCCTAGGCGCAGTTTTCCACTAAGGTGCTGCCCTTGAAAATAAAAGGGAAGAATCCTCATGCAAAATAAAAGACGAAGTCTGATCCCTAACTGCATACCATATACAGAAATTAACTCAAAACAGATCAAAGACCTAAATATAAGAGCTAAAACTGTAAAACTCTTAAAAGAAAGTGTAGGTATAAATCTTCATGATCTTGGATTAGGCAATGGTTTCTTAGCTACAACACCGAAGGTACAAGTGGCAAAAGAAAAAATAGATAAATTGAACTTTATCACAAGTAAAAAATGCTTGCCTTTCAAAGGACACTACCAAGAAAGTGAATAGACAACCCACAGAATGGGAGAAAATTTTTGTACATCACATATCTGATAAGAGACTTGTATCCAGAATAAAGAACTCTTTACAACTCAAAAAAAAAAAAAAAAAAGAGTTTTTCCAACTCAATAACAAAAGGGCAAAGAACCCAATTTTAAAATGGGCAAAGGATCTGAGTAGATGGTTCTCCAAAGATGTACAAATGGCCAAAAAGCACACGAAAAGGTGCGCAACATCATTAGCCACGAGGGAAGGGCAAATCCAAGCCACAAGATGCCACTTCACACCTAATAGGATACCTGAAGTAAAAAATATGGAACAAAACAAATGTTTGCTGGGATGTGGAGCAATTGGAACCCTCATATGCTGCTGGTGGGAATGTAAAATGGTGCAGCCACTTTGGAAGACAGTCTGGCAGTTTGTCAAAGGAATAAGAATCTGGTCCAGGTTACCATATGACCCAGCAATTCCACTTCTAGGTTTCTACCCAGGAGAAATGAAAATGTACGTCCACACAAAAGCTTGTACGATGTTCATAGGAGCATTATTCATCATAACCAACAGATGGAAATGTCTTTCAGCATGTGAGCAGAATAAACAAATGTGGTATATCCAGAGCCATATGATGGAATATTACTCAGCCATAAAAAGGAATGAGATAGGGATATCAGCTACAACATGGATGAGCCTTGGAAACAGTGTGCTAAGGGAAAGAAGCCAGATGCAAAATCCCATGCGTTCTATGGTTCTATAGGCAAATTCACAGAGACAGAAAATAAATTAGTGTTTTCCAGGCGCTGTGGGGGAGGTGGAATAGGGAACTAATGGGTATGGGGTTTCTTTTGGGGGGTGATGAAAATGTTCTAAAGTTGACTGTAAGGATGGACATACAACTCTGAATATACTAAAAGCCATTAAATTGTCTGATTGGTTGAATTGTATGGTATTGTGAATTATAGCTCAATAAAACTGTTAAAAAAAATGGAAGGAGAGGGGCGCCTGGGTGGCTCAGTCGGTGAAACCTCTGCCTTCGGCTCAGGTCATGATCCCAGGGTCCTGGGATCGAGCCCTGCGTCGGCTCCCTGCTCAGTGGGGAGTCTGCTTCTCCCTCTCCTCCCCGCTCGCGCGCTCTCTCGCTATCTCTGTCACTGTCTCTCTCTCTCTCTCAAATAAATAAAATTAAATTAAATTAAAAAAAAAATGGAAGGAGAAAAGAACCACCCAACCATCAACAAAGTGAAAAGACAACTTACAAAATGGAAAAAAATATATGTACAAACCATGTATCTGATAAGGAGTTAGTATTCAAAACATATTAAAAAACTCATACAACTTAATAGCCCAAAAGCCAAGAAACCTAATAAAAAACTGGGCAAAGGACCGGAATAGACATTTCTCCAAAGAAGATATATGGAAGGCCAACAGGTTAATGAAAAGATGTTCAACATCATTAATCATCAGGGAAATGCAAATTAAAACTACAATGAGATGTCACCTCAACCCTGTTAGGATGGCCATCATCAAAATGACAAGAGATAACGAGTGCTGGCGAGGATGTGGACAAAAGGGAACCCTCGTGCACTGTTGGTGGGAATGTAAATGGGCACCGCCACGCTGGAAAACAGTATGGAGGATCCTCCAAAAATTAAAAATAGAACTGCCCTATGATCCATCAATTCCACTTCTGGGAATATATCTAAAGGAAACAAAAACACTAACTCGAGAAGGTATCTGCACCTCCATGTTCATTGCAGTGTTATTTACGATAGCCGAGACATGGAAACAACCTAAGTGTCCCCCAGTGGACGGAGGGGCAAAGAAGCTGGGAGATGTATACCCGATGGAACGTGATTCGGCCGTGAGAAAAAATGAGGAAATCCTACCGTTTGGCGACAACATGGATGGACCTTGAGGGCATTATGCTCAGTGAAAGAAGTCAGACCAGAAAGACACAGACCATGTGATTTCGCTCATGTGCGGATTCTCCCAACAAAAACAAAAACAAACTCGCAGAAACAGAGCTCAGACTTGCGGTTGCCAGAGGCAGGGGATAGAGGGTGGAAGTTGGGGGGAGGTGGTGAAAAGGCACAGACTTCCAGGTACGGGACCCAGAAGCACTCGGGACGGAACGCACAGCACGGTGACTGACTAACACTGCCCTGGGATCCGGAGGAAGGTCGTCAAGAGTCAATCCCAAGAGTTCTCATCACAAGGAAGAAATGTGTCCCCTTTCTTCTTTTCTTCTTCCTTTCCCTTGTTACGGATCTGAGAAGACGGATGTTAGCTGAACTTATTGTAGTGATCACGTCACAATATATGTAAATCAAACCATATATGCACGCCATACGTACGCCTTAAACTTATACGGTGAGGTATGTCAGTTATTTCTCAATAAAACTGGGAAAAAGCCCGACCCAGAGCCACCATGGCAGACTTGAAAAGGGGTTATCAGAGATCATCAGGAGGTGTGTCTGTGTGGATGTGTATTCCGTGGCTGAGTGTGTACATGTGTGTGCATATATGTGTGTGTTTACACGCATGTGTGTGTGCTCACATGCATGTTTCAGACTATTCTGGTCCTGGCCTGGCCCCAGGCAAAGCTGTCCCATAAGCACCCTTTTCTGATTTTTCCTTCTACCTAAAAGTGAAAAAGGTTTAGCTTGTTCTCCCTTGAAGCGGTCTTGGCATTGCTATTGGGCACTACAGCTGTGTACGGAACAGGCATCCATGGGTTCTTCCTGGATGAATGAATATTGAGGAGAGGAGCCACCAGGCAGCAGTACTGGACTGTGGGATGGAGAGCGGTGGGCTCCTTCTGGGCTGGAAGCTGGCGTAGATCTTACCGCCTACTACTTCTTGCGGACATGGCTGTAGGAGAGTGGAGCTGTGTGGCTATATGTGCCATGTCCTGGCACGTCGGGATGCTGTCTACGGTCAGCCGGTGTGAACCGCTCATCATACGGAGGACCCACGGGGTGGGATGGGTAGACCCCTCCCAGTGGAGAATGTGTTCTGTAAAGGGCTTCTCCAGTTGGCCTGTGCCCCATGCGGCCCAGACTCCTGTCTCTGCTCCCCTGCAAAGGAGCTTCTTTGGGCAACTGGCCCTGGTCAAGTTTCTCCCCCTTTTTAAGGCTCTGGTTTGCCTCCAAGGAGGGATGTGCAATGCACGCAGGGAAGGGGCTAACCCTGGAGTGTGCACCGGCCGTGATGCTGTGGGCTGTGCCTTAAGGTGGTGGACGTGGATGCCGCCTCCGACTTTTCATATTATTCCTGGCTGGGTTTTTGTCATCAGAGTGGAACATGCCCAGGGAAAGAAAACAACAGGACGCTGCAGGAATCCCCGCTCCCAGTCCCGTTTCTGGGAAGTGACCAGTTTTGGGTCTTTTCTTCCTGTCTGTACCCTCATTTCTCTACATAAAGCACTTCCACTTTTATTTCTTCATTTACCAGTGTTTGGAAATTCTCTCTTGACTTCCTGCTAAGCTAGTCGAGGACTCATCACAATTATGTGACTGTGTCGCCACTTTTTTATTCCTTTAATGGTTATTCTAGTAATTTTCGCAATGTACCAAGCACTTTTATGTTTTTGTTTCATCAATTATTGGCTGCACCTTTTGAATCCCCACTTGGTAAGATGAGATGTTGGCACTCTTTCCTTTCCCCTCGGCTCCCCTCCCCACTCACCCCCCCTTACCAGGTGGTGTTTTGGTCCAACAGCTGGTCGTTATTGAAAAAGACCTCATCTTCAAAAGCAGAAGCGGTGAAAGATGAAACTAATTTTTATTGAGCATTTACTATGTGCCAGGAACTGTGCATGTAGCATCACATGTAATCCTCAGAGTAACCCTAAAAGGGAAGTGTCATAATTGCAATTTTACACATGAGAAATCTGTGGCCAGACCCTGCATCTGGTAGGAGGCCAAGCTGCGAGTTGAACCAAAGTGGGACTCCGGAGCCCCTACTCTTTCCCCCAGAGCCCCGTGCATCCTTCAGCTTCAGTTTCGCCTGCAGCTTTTCAAGTCCACTTTCTGTGGCCAAGGCTTGGACTGGAAGTCTTCATCTATTTTTGGTTCTGGCTTGTTTGCTGATGCTGTTCTCTCTTCCCAGAGGGAGGAAACAGGCGACTGTGGAGGGAATGGAAGGCAAATGGGCCATCCCTGTGGGGTGTGTGAGGCTAGTGGATCATCTGGATGGGCCTGATGGTCCGGTCACATGCCTAGCAGGCTCTCTCTACCTGGCCGCCCAAGCCTTTGGAAGCCGGCACAGAAGGCCCAGGTAGCCCCAGAGCTGACGCGGGAAATCATTTTGCAGCATCATCAGGGCTCTTCCAGCCAGCCTGCTGCCTTTGATGTGAGAAGCGAATACAGAATTTTGAAGGTTGTAGCTGACTCAGACCATTGCTCCGGCATTGCGGTCATGGACACATGTGGGAAATTCCCAAACTGACTTTCCCACAGAGCTGTTTTGGAGTGGGGGACAGAAAGAGGCCGGGGGTGGAGGATGTATTTTCGTTATTTATTTGATTAGTATTTGTTAAATCGTTGGACCATTTCAACCAGAGGCACCAAGTGGGATTTCCCCAGAGGTCACTTCCGGGCATGTGGAAGAGTCGAGAGGTCAAGAGGCCCTGGCTCAATTTTCCATACTGAGGCCGGAGAGGCTATAATAGCCTAAAACAGACAATCCCAGATTCTTTTTATTGGTCTTCAGGCCGCTGTCATAGAGAAACATTTGGACATTTTCACCCGCCCGATCTCCCCCAACCCAGGTCCCCTGGTTTCTTCCTCTCTGTTGGCATTCCAGCCATCCACCCCATTTTGGAGTCATCTTGGTTCTTCTCTTGCCTCTTGCCAACCCATCTCCTTCATTCCAGGCCCGTTTGCACAGACACACACACACACACACACACACGCACGCACACAGAGGCACATACCCCTAGAAGCCCTACCCTATTGATTTGCAGGGTCTTACACATTCAACCTTTGCCCTCTCTTCTTAGTGACCCCCAGCCTCATGACCTCAGGTCTAGACTTTTGGATTAGCCACTCTTTGTGCCTTCAGTGACACCTCCTATCCCGCGGGCCTGGCCTAATCCATCGTGTCACGACTGCTGGATGAGTCTTCTGACAGCGCAGCTTTCTGAGACCCGCCCGTAACTAGCCCAAGGCTCCTCTGCGGCTTTCAGCATGAAATCCAGGTGCCTCGGCTTGGCGTTCGAGGTCCCACACTGCCCGCTCGCCACCTCGATTTCCAGGCTTAGTTCTTGCCACTTCCCTACTGAACTGAGACTTTCTTGAAGATCGAGAACATGTCTGGTTCACTGCTGGGGCCCTGACGGCACAAGAGGATGCCTGGACATTGTGGGGGTTGTGACCTGTTTGCTGAAGGAAGGAAGGAATGAACCAGATGAGGATATCCGTGGGACTCGTTCTGCCAAATAGGTGGGGAGGGGCCTCTCTCACTGACCAGTTGGGTGACCTTGGGTAAGTCCTTTCCTCTGGATTGCACAGCATTCCAACAGCAGTCCCCAAATATATAGCTCTTAGGCCCTATAAGCCCTAAGGGCCTGCAGACATGCTTTGTTGGTTGGCACGTTAAAATGATCCTAAATGCCTTTTTTGTAAGGTCTGTGTGTTCTAGTTTCCCCTGCCCCTCCCCCATCTTCTCACACCTCCCCTTCTCTCTCATTTCCATTAGCTGCTCGGTGCCTAAAGGCATTTACATTTGTGACCCTTGGATTAGTTGGTGTTTATGCACCTTTCAACACCGGTCCGGGTGAGGGAGGGATTCTCTGTTTGACCTGCTTTGAAGTGAAAACTGCGAGTGCTTTGCTTAAGTGGTTTCCAATGTCGTCTTAATACACAGCAGCCAGGCCTGGCTGGCTCCGCCCTCCTCGGACAGGCCAGCACAGAGCAGTGGTGTGTGCCCGTAGTAGTTCTGGCTTTGGCAGTCGGCTGCAGAGATGGTGTGCCATTGACAGTGATTGTCTTCACACAGCCCAGTACGAGCGGGGCCCATTTAGGGCCTAGAAAGGACCCGGCATGCCCACTGGCAGCCAGCTGGGCATACACAGGGGGCCTTGGTTGCCCGCACAAAGTATGAATTTAGCCCGCCTTGCCTGGCAGGGTCCTCTCCAGGACAAAGTGCTGAATGCAGAGTGCGTGCTAGCAAGCATTTGCTCTCGCTCTCTGCCTGGCTCTCGGTGGCCCAGTCCGCCCTGAGACTCCACCGAGAAGCACGGGGTGGGCAGGGACGGTCAAGAATGGCATTCTTACCTCCGGGTTCCTTTGCCGTCTCTGGTCCCCCAAGGGCCGCATGAGCTGCAAATCTGCCTGGCCACGGGCTGGCGAGGCCCGGCTCCCTGGGGGATGCTAGACAAACAGCCGCTGTGGGAAGGCACTGGCCCAGCTGGGACGGCACTGGAATCCCACACGTTTGGGCAGCATCTGGGTGAAAGGTACCGAGAGCCGGGCAGAGGGCTGGTGGGGGGGGGGGTGCCCAGCACCGGGTAAAACCGCTGGTGGCCCGTGGCGCCAAATGGCTGCCCCCAAGCTCAGCGTGGAGGGTGTAGAGGGACTGTTCATTTAGGGGACACACGTGGCAAATCCGGCCCGTCCGTAGCCGGCGTCGCCATCTGGGACGGGGATGGGGAGGATGAGGGGGGCAGAGGGGAGAAGACAGATACTGTTTCTGACTGAGCTGTGTCATGTGCCCGGCACAACCCTCGGGAGCTTCCCGGGGTGAAAGGCCTTCATTCCCGCCGTTCTGCTTCCCCGCTGCCGCGCTTTGCTGCTCGGGGGGCTCACGAGTTCAGGGGGACAAATCCCTCGGACTGCAAAGAGAATGCAGCAGGGACGCTTTCCGAAGGGACTTGACGGAACACTCTTCAGAGCCTCCGAGGCGCGGTTTTAGGCTTTGCGTGTGCGTTGTCGGTCTCCTTTGCGCGACTCCAGCCACCTGAGGTCGGCAAGGTGTGGGGCGAGACCCTGCAGCCCGTGGCGTGCGCAGGGGGAGGCGGGGCCGCCTGCTCGTGAGAGCGGAAGCGTGGGCAGCCGCAGCAGGGCCCCAGAAGCTGGCTGCCCCCCGACCGAAGGCCGGACACACCCAGGGGGACGTGGCGCGGGGGGCCCGTGTGCCTGTGCGTGTGTTGTGTGCTCTACAGATGCTGCTGACATGACCGGGGGTCTGGCCTGGCCGAAGGAGCTGTTGCGTGTGGGTTTCTGGCATGCAGGTGGCAGCCAGGACGTCTTGGTAGCGACAGGAGCAAGCATGGGAGGGGAGGCGACGGGCCCCCGCCCCCCGTGTCCGCTGAACAGGCGCAGAGGGGGCTGCTCTCGCTTTCGTTCCCGTCTAGCCGGCTGGGCCGCTGCCTGGCGGCGCCTGACCGCCTCAGGGGGGCCCCACACCCGCCCTCACTGGCTTGCGGAGGCCCGCCGGAGGCCACGGCAGTCCACGCGGTGGGTTGTGCCGTCCGTGGCACACTCGGCTCCCCGCCCCCGCCCCCGCGGGTCACGTCGACGGGATCAGGCTGGGCCTTTGCTTGCAGACCCATACCTGGGTCTCCTGGGCCGCCAGAGGCCTTGTCATCATCACACAGCGAGGCCTCCTCCTGAAATGCAGTCTCCCGCTGAGACAGAAGCCACTGAGGAGATTCTGGGGTTGCTGGCTTCTCTGTGTGTGGAGTAATTGGGGGGCAGGGCCAGCCAAGCTTGACGGCTGCGTCCCCTCCTACCATTGTGAGGAGAGCTCTTGCACACCCCGCAGGATTTGAGGTAGATGTGACGGTCCTGCGACTGGCAGGCATTTGGGCTCCTGACCAGCGGGCCTGGCCTGGCCGTGTGGCTGACATGGCACGCGGGCTCTGTCTGAATGAGCTAAGTTTGTTCTCCCCTCAGCAGTAGGGATTTTACCCAGTGAGCAGACACTGGGCTTCCCTGACCGGAGGAGGCAAACTCATAGACGCGCGGGGCCACATTCCCCACCCTGCCCTTGGCAGATAACACGAGGACCAGAGTTAGCTAAGGGAAGGACAACTCCTGGTGTGACCAAACACAACGCCTGTCTCCTCACGTTACTTTAGAAAACACTGTGCGGGCCAGAAAAAATGGCCAGACCAAGAGCATCTGCAAACCATATTTCAGCCTCCTGGCGGCTAGTTTGTGACCAATGTGAGAAGCAAAATTTAGCTGCACGTCCCTGAGAATTTTTTTTGGCCTACTAAAATCTTTGCTGACCTTCCTAACCCAGCTTAAAGGGCATCTCTGTGATTCTCTCTGACCCCCACAGAATACTTCTGTGATCCTTTCTTATCTCTCCTGTAGCATGTTAGACCATTCATTCACTCACACTCATTCATTCATTCATTCATTCAATAAGACTGTATTGAATACTTTGGCAAGGGCTATGCTGAGGTTAGAGAGATGAATAAATAAGAAACAACCTCTGGGGGTGCCTGGGTGGCTCAGTCGTTAAGCGGCTGCCTTCGGCTCAGGTCATGACCCCGGGGTCCGGGGATCGAGCCCCGCATCGGGCTCCCTGCTCAGCGGGGAGGCTGCTTGTCCCTCTCCCACTCCCCCTGCTTGTGTTCCCTCTCTCACTGTGTCTCTCTCTGTCAAATAAATAGATTTAAAAATCTTAAAAAAAAAAAAAAGAAAGAAACAACCTCTGCCCTCGAGGAGTGACTAGCCCAGTTCAGGGGGAGAGATGGGAAACCAGATAGTGACTCTCGAATGTGCAAATGTGTGAAGGCTCTGAGCTTCCTGAGGGAGGCTCCCTCTGTGTGAGTGTGTAAAAGCTGAGGAAGGCGGGCTTCTGGTAAGAGAGCCACCCAGGCGCCCCGGCATCCCCAACTTTCTAATTGATCGGGACTCACACCTCAAAGTCATTCTTGACTCCTCTCTCTTTCTCGTATTCCGTGTCTACTCCATTAGCACATCATGTTGTTTCCACCTTCATAATATCCAGAAGCAAGCCACATGTTACCAGGTCCATGGTCCGTGCCACCATCATCTCTCCCCTGGATATTTGCAACAGCCTCCAACGAGGTCTCCCTGCTCTATCAAATTATTACACCTTGGGAGACGCCTGGGAGGCTCAGTCGTTAAGCGTCTGCCTTCGGCTCAGGTCATGGTCCCAGGGTCCTGGGATCGAGCCCCACATCGGGCTCCCTGCCCAGCGGGAAGCCTGCTTCTCCCTCTCCCTCTGCCCCCTGCTTGTGTTCCCTCTCTCGCTGTCTCTCTCTCTCTGTCAAATAAATAAATAAAATCTTAAAAAAAAGTTAAAAACAAATTATTACACCTTGGACCCTCTACAGTCTGCTCTCAACACAGCAGCCAGAGTGACCCTGATGAAACACGAGTCAGGTCATGTCCTGCCCCTGCTCAACGCCCTCTCATGGTTCTTTATTTCACACCCAAAGCCAAAGCCATTACAGTGGCCCACAAAGTCCTACATGATCTGCACCCCCGCCATGACCTGTCGGACCTTATATCCAATCACGGTCCGTCTCACTCACTCTGCTCCAGCCACACTGGCCTCCTTGCTCTTCCCCAAACAGCCTCAAGATCTTTGCATTTGCTGTTCTCTCTGCCTAGAACTCTTTTCCTCAGGATGTCTTTGTGGTTCACTCCCTCACTTCATTCAGATCTCGGCTCAAATGTCACCTTCTTAATGAAGCCTCCTTTGACCATCCTATTCTAAAACAGAACCCCAGTTCTGCTGGTCCCCTGAGTCCCTGTATTGTTTCATTTTTCTCCAAACTAACTTACTACAACTTACTACAATAAAATACTCAGTTATTTGTTGTCTGTCTCTCCACCAGAATGTAAACTTCACGAGAATGGGAATTTTGGTCTGTTTTTGCCCATGCTACATTCCTAGCGCTTGGAAGAGTGCCTGGTGCATAGTGGGCACTCACTAAGGTCTAACTGAAGAGACAGGTAGACTGTGGGGATCCGTGAGGTGGCCCCGGGTCATTTCTGGGCCATATGACCTGGGATTCTCAGCAGCAGATTGTCAATGGGAAGCAGAGAGCCCGCTGGACCGTAGGAGTTAGCAGGTCTCACCAGGGTGACCTTGGGCAAGTCCCTTCTGCTCACCCTCAGTTTGCTCATTTATAAGGTGAGAGATAAGATGTGATGATCTCTACGGGCCAAGGTGAGGGCCTGGCCAACTGGGCTTGCCCCTCGGGCCCCGTGGGCATGAGAGCAGAGGGCCGCGAACTTGCCGTTCTCTTTTTCTTCCCTGACCTCCTCCAACATGCCATCTTATTTTCAACCCAGATCTATGAAAGCACCACGTTACAGCTGTTCAGACAATGATGGGGGGAGGGAGATGGCTGCCCATCAGCTGCATTCAACCAAGCCAGCTGTGTTCTCTGAAGTGTGCCTGGCTCTGGTTCAAAGGCCTGGTGCAGGGCAGAAGCCTGTCAGAGACCAGCAGCGGGATGATGTCCCACCCCACTTTCCAGAGCAACAACTTCTACCACACCTACTACTCAGGTGGGTCCATCTCTGCAACAATCCCGTCTTCTCTCCCAGACCAAACTCTTCTACCCAGTCTAGGTGGGGCCTAGCGTTCTTCAAGCATTTCTCACTTAAAGTTTTAGTTCTTCCAATAACAGTACGAAGCAGGCATTCTTAGACCCATTTTTTTCAGAGGAGAACACTGGGTCTTGGAGGGGTTAAGGAATTTGCTCAAGGTCCCACACCACCTCTCTTTCTGCAGGAATCCCTTGGAAATCTGCTCACCACGGTCTGGGAGGCTCATTTGTGTGGTTGGAACTGTGAGAGAATCAGAAGGGAGGATACTTGGTTCTTCTTTCTGCTCCATCTAGGCCACAGGTGGAGCCCAAGGGGGAGAAAACAAGCCAGCCCAGCTGGAAGTCATCACTCTCCCCCCAGCTCCCTGAGGGCTGAGCAGAAGGGAGGCGCCTTCCCCTCCTAGCCCTGCCAGGAATCTGGGTGTCCTGAGAGGCTGAGACCAGTGAGCAATGGGGGTGGTGTGTGCGGGGGTGGGGTGGGGAAGGGGGGTACTCCCATGTGATAAACTATTTTCCTTTCTCATTCCAAAGATCAGAGAGCACTGGGTGAACTGTGCTTTGTTCCAATGGAAACAAAACTAGAAAAGCCCGGTGGGGGTTGGCCAAACTTTCCTTTGTCCTCTCAGGCTGGAAGGCTAAATGGGAGGACTATGGCAAGGGGGGAGGGCAGGGCCCCCCCCCATAAGGGCAACCAATCTGTAGAAGGGGGACCAGGACGGATTCTGGCAAAAAAAAAAAAAAAAAGACAAAGAGCGAAGTCCACGCAGTCCTCTTCATGCAGCCTTACCTCACAGGAGTCGGCCAAGTCTGGTAGTCTCCGGCCAGGGGCCCCAGGACCCCCAGAGACACATCACCGCTAGCGCTCTCCTGGCCCAGGGAGCGCCAAAGGCACCTCTGGGACCACAACATTCCATTCATTCTCTGAGCCCCCAGCCCAGTCTCTTTCTTGCCCCTACAACACACCGTGCTCCCGCCCAGAATAATGGGAACTCGAATTGGTTGAAGTCATTCAGAGTTTGTCAAGCACTCCCCCATATACAGGGTAGCTTCTTGGTCAAGAAGGCCGGCTCGGGGCCCAGACTGCTTGGCTCCGCTATTCCACAGCTGTAGGATCTTGGGCAAGCTACTTAGCCTCTGTGCCTCAGTTTTCTCATCTTTAAAATGGGAATAGTCACCGGATCTCCATCTTCAGGTTGGTTTTTTTTAAGATTTTATTTATTTATCTCTCAGAGAGAGAGAGCATGAGCAGGGGGAGCGGCAGGCAGAGGGAGAAGCAGACTCCCCGCTGAGCAGGGAGCCCGACTCGGGACTCGATCCCCGGACCCTGGGATCATGACCTGAGCCGAAGGCAAACGCTTCACCGACTGAGCCACCCAGGCGTCCCTTCAGGTTGTTTTTAGATTAAATGAGCTAATATTTAAATTCCTCCAAAGCAGAGACTTTGGTCTTACATTACTGCCGTATCCCTCAGGCCTAAACAGTGCCTGGCCCCTACTAGAAACTCAGCAACTCTTTATTGAATATATAAAGTGCTTAGAATGGGAACTGGTACTTAGCAAGTGCAACACTGTTAGTGATTGTCTCTCACACTCTCACAACAGTTCTAAGAGGAGTGCTCTGAATTTTACACGGGGCAGTTTTCTTCCTCCACATAAGGTTCAAGTTCTGAGTCAAGGCACTGAAGACTTAAAGTCGAGGGAGACAGTTTGGGCCACAGAGGGTCGTGAATGCAGCCCTCAGATCTGAGCAATAGCACCCACCCTCCCATTCGTTCATTCCCTCGTCCATTCTACAAATAGTGCCCCAGTGCCCCTATGGGCCAGGCCCTGAGCTGCGAGCTGGGGAGATATAGATGGGCAGACAGACAAGGATTCGGCATAGGGGGAGCTGAGATTCTAGCGGAAGGAGACAGGCAAAAGCAAGTAAACGCTTCGATATTTTCAAATAGTCATAAATGCTATGGAAAAAATAAAGTAGTACAATGGGATAGAGGATGGCTGAGGTGGTATGTCATGGTATGTCACCGGGCTGAGGAAGTGACATAGGAGCGCTCTGGGGGTCTTGGTCTCAGATCAAGGGCCCTTGACTTGAGTTGGTCTTCAATACCCTGTCAACGTTACTTCATCCTGCGAGCATTTATATGCTGTCTGCCCAAGGCAGGGGTCCTTTGTCAAGTGTAGCTCCTACGGGGTCTGTCTGTACATGGGGGTCTGGGTGTGAGGAGCTGCAGAGAAGGGGGCTGTATACATGTACTACCTGCGTAGGAAGCTTCCAGAATCAGTTGTCCTCTGGCCGAAGCTGTTGGTTATGCTGGGTGAAATGATGGTAGCAGCCTGGAAGCTTCCCTGAGGTCCTTCTGCGCTCCCAGGGAGGAGGCGGCTGGCTAGTGTTCTCGTGCCACCCACTGGAACACCATCCAGGCACCGTCTCGTGCCATCATATTCCTAGTCACACTTTGAGTGTCCTTATCCATTACGTGTTTGGGCATCCCCAGAGCCCAGGACAGAATTGACGCCTAATGAATGCTTAGCGAATGAAAGAATAATTGGGTGACTGTTTTTCCTTCCGCTTCTTCAACTGACTGGCTCATTCCTCCTCACGCATCAAGACACAGTTCGCACATCATCTTATCTCCTCACTTACCTCATTTCAATGAACCGTGAAACAAAAAATGTTAAACCCTATAAACCTGGGGAGCTCTTGCTCATCCTTTACTTCCTCTTTGAAGCCTTCCTTGACCTCCTTAGGCATGGTTGGTCCCTCCCACCTGAGTGCTCCAGCACGTTCTATTCCCCCATCATAGCCCGGATCACTCCAGGGGTATTGTCTGCTACTGTTCTCTCATATCCCCTAGTCTGTAAGTTTCTCAGTGTCAAGGGCTGTTTTGGTCATCTCCGCATCCCCAGATCTAGCCCCTAGAGGGCGCTCAATAAATATTGGTGGAATTAATGGGGGGGAAAAAAACCCAAACAAACAAGGAATGAGTTGTCAATTTTGCTTAGAGTGTCCTAGGTAGTGGTGTGGAGCTGGGGCTGCCTTGTGCCTCGTGAGAGCCAGCTGTTAAACATTTAGGAAACTCGTGAGCCGATTGTGAATCACAGCCATCATTAAAAATTGAATTATTTGAGACAACAGAAGACAAACCGAAATTGAGGGACATTTTTTTTTAATCAAATAAATGACCAACTCAGTGCCATATAGGATCCTAGATTGGATCCTAGAACAGAAAAAAGACTTCAGTGGGAAAACTGGTGAGGTCCAAATAAATTTTGTACTTTAGTTAATATTGTACCAAGGCTAATTTCTCCGTTTTGATCAGTGTTGGGTTGGTTTTTTTAAGATTTTATTTATTTATTTGTCAGAGAGAGAGTGAGCACAAGCAAGGGGAGCAGAAGGCTCCCCGCCGAGCAGGGAGCCTGATGCGGGGCTCCATCCCAGGACCCTGGGATCATGACCTGAGCCGAAGGCAGATGCTTAACGACTGAGCCACCCAGGAGCCCCTGTAATTATGCAGGATGTCAATATAAGGGGAAGCTGTGTGAAGGGTATGGGGACCTCTCTGTACTGCTTTTGCAACTCTTCGTAAGTCTCAAATTATCGCAAGATTAAAAAATTAACTCAAAGAAAAATATTAAATTATATAAACCTCCAATTAAATAAACTATATTAAGAAAAATAATAAGTATTTATTACTTGGACTCAGATAATCAGTTTACTTTGGTTCTTCCCAGTTAGTTTACTTCCTAATTAGTTTACCATGATCTATGGCCTTTGGCTGCTTCTCATCCGTTGCATCTGAATGATGTGCATCTTTGCCCACTCCGTGTTTGGTGACATCACATAGGTAGCTTGAAATAGGCCGGAGTGAAAGTATTTATATCTCGGAAATCTGAGAATGCTACAAATCAGGGCTTGAATTCTTGTTTTGTTCGTTGCACTCTAGACTTCAAGAAAGTGATGGAGAAAATGTTAATAATGTACTTTAAACTAGTAAGTTGGTGTTACTTTGTGAATAGCACACACAAAAAAGGAGGAAGCATGCTTCCGATACATGGAAACTATTATTTGATTCAGCAAAGAAGTTGTTCGAATTATTGATGAATTTGTCAAGTTCCAACACTACTTCATTGTTTCCCTTCTTACTCGTTAACATAAACGAAAATATCAACCACCATTCATGTAGGAACTACACTTGCTCTTCTCTTGCGATTGTAGGTTGGCAATGGATGTAAGAATTCAGCAAAATCAATGAAAGCATTATATGAAAATCAATCGGCTATAAGGAATTTGCAATAAAGAGTATTGTATATTTCATTATTATTCATAAACTCTATGCTTCACATTCTTATACAGTAAGTAAATAAATAGGCATTCTTTTTTGAGAGCCGGTTGCTAGCCATTTACCAAAACACCATTGGTCCCAAATATTAATCCGTGTTTCCTCAAATGCACTGGTGGAAAGAAAAGAACATTGCTACCACCTTCCCTGTGCCCAGCTGCTGTGCTCTTTCTGCTCATCATCTCAGTTGCTTTTCATCTCAACTCCGTGAAGTGTTAAGTATTATGGACACCATTTATGAGGATATTGAGGCTCCGAGAGGTTAAGTGACCAGACTAAGGTCAAGCCATTGGTATATAGTAGAGCCAGGATCAAACCCTACATCCGTCTGAATCCAAAGCTCGTTGTATCAGTTTCCTACTGTTGCTGTAACAAGTTACCGCTAATTTAGTGGCTTAAAGCAACACAGATTTATGATCTTACAGCTCTGGAGGTCAGAAGTCTGAAACAGGGGTCATTGGACTAAAATCAAGGTGTGGGCAGGGCTGTGTTCCTTCTGGAGGTTCGAGGGGGAGATCTGCTTCCTTGCCTTTTCCAGCTTCTAGACACTGCCTGCATTGCTTGGCTTTTGTTCCCTTCCTCCAGCTTCAAAACCAGCGATGGCTGGTCGAGTCTTTCTCACATCCCGGTCCTCTGACCCTCCATCTGGCATCACGTCTCCTTAGCTAACTCTGCCTGTCTTGCCCCCCTTTTATAAGGACCCCTAGCCGTTGATTGTGACATTGAGCCCACCTGGAAAGTGCAGGCTCCTCTCCCCATCTCAAGGTCAGCTGATTAGCCACTTGAATTCCATCTGCAAACCCTTTGTTTCCAAACTTTGCCATTTAACCTAACATATTCATAAGTCCTGGGGATTTAGGACATGGACGACTTTGGGGAGCCATAATTCTGCCTACCATACTTGTGCTTTTTCCATGACCCTTACTCACCTTGCGTAATCCAATGGGAGACTGACATCATTCTCCATGACACCTGCATGCCACACGTCCTGTGCTCTCCACTTTGGGGTTAAGATACCTTCTGTCCTTCAGTTAGTCTCCCAGCCTGCCAGAGAGCCCTGGGGAAAATGGTTTCTAGTCCCTGGGGCTTTTACTCCTGGACATATATTTTACCTGTGCTCTTACTGAGGCCTCACTTTCTGGCCACCACCCAGGGTCACACCCTATTTATTTGCTCTTCTCCTAGGTCTTTACATTGGCTGTATTCTGGAAAAGTCCCTGGAATTGACTAAAATGTTCCTTTCCCACGCCCACTGATGAAACATCTATCTGTCTCTGTTTAATATTGCTCTCTGACTGGCTTTCCAGAATCAGACTCTCTAAGTAGTGGCTCCCCCTTCCCTAGTTTCCGCCACCCTGAGATCCCAGACCAGAAACCTCCTCCACTGACACCAGCCACTGCCCAGGAGCTGCCCCTCCCCCCATGAAGCCTTTATAACAGCCAGAAGCACCTCTTTGCTGCATCTTGTTCTGACCACAACCTTCTTATCTACACCCCCATCTTTGACAAAAGCTTTGTGGCCCTCCCTTCTGCCTATCAGATTCACACCCACACGTAGGGCCCTGTCTGAATCCGGCCACCTTGAGGAAAATGTCCAGATTATACCATCCCAAGGGACTCTTGTCCTCTGAGCACCTACAGAACTTACCGTCGGTAACACTTGTTTGATAAAGTAGACACTTTATCATCTGCCATTATGGAGAGGTCTCAAACTCGTGGCTGGTGGGCCGAATAATACCCACAGGTGTGTTTTGTTTGATATGCACATGCTTTGTTACCAGGCGTGGAGCCAAATGCGGGGCTTGAACTCACGACCCTGAGAGCAAGACCTGAGCTGAGATCAAGAGTCTGAGCAAGACCTGAGCTGAGATCAAGAGTCTGATGCTTAACCGACTGAGCCACCCAGGCGCCCCAGGTGGTTTGTTACTTTCAAAAGTTATTTGCTACCATGTGGCAATCAGTGATATTTCCATCCAATCTGGATTTCTGGCTTCTTTGAAACACAAAAAAGTCTGGTAATACTGGTCCTGCATTCCCACTGGATGGTAATTAGCTGGATTGGGGTGGTGGCTTCCCCTTTAGATAGAGCATTGCTCTCCAGCTCACCACAGTCCCCCACCCTCCTTATTATTGCATTACTCCAGCCTCCTTCACTCATTGACTGGCTCCTAAAGGCATTCTGAAATATTCCATGCCTGTGCAGATGTCCAGCCGTACCACAGCCTCTTGGAGGAAAGAAACTTTATTAACTTATTTAGTGTTTCTTTTTTATCATTTTCTTTTTCTTTTTTTAAAAAAAGATTTTATTTATTTATTTGTCAGAAAGAGAGAGCACAAGCAGGGGGCGCGGCAGGCAGAGGGAGAAGCAAGCTCCCCACTGAGCAGGGAGCCTGATGCGGGGCTCAATCCCAGGACCCTGGGATCATGACCTGAGCCGAAAGCAGGCGCTTAACGGACTGAGCCACCCAGGCGTCCCTATCATTTTATTTTTCATCATGATAAATGTATTCTTTAATCCCCATCATCTATTTCCCGCTTCCCCCCCTCCACCTCCCCTCTGGCAACCATTAGTATATTTTCTATAGTTGAGTCTGTTTCTTGGTTTGTCTCTCTCTCTCTCTCTTTTTTTTTCATTGCTATTTTGTTTTGTTTCTTAAATTGAACATATGAGTGAGATCATATGGTATTTGTCTTTCTCTGCCTGACTTATTTCACTCGGCACTCTCTAGCTCTAGCTCTCTAGCTCTCTAGCTCCATCCACATCATTTCAAATGGCAAGATGTCATTCTTTTTATGGCTGAGTAATATTCCATTGTACATATATACCACATCTTCTTTATCCATTCATCTATCAATGGACACTTAGGCTGCTTCCGTGGTTTGACTAGTGTAAATAATGCTGCAAGCAACATCAGGGTGCATGTATTTCCTTGGATTAGTGTTTTGTATTTTTTTGGGTAAATATCCAGTAGTACGATTACTAGATTGTAGGATAGTTCACTTTTCATGTTTTGAGGAACCTCCATACTGTTTTCCACAGTGGCTGCTCCAGTTTGAATACCCAGCAACAGAGCACGAGGGTTCCTCTTTCTTGCCAACACCTGTTGTTTCTTGTGTTGTTGATTTTAGCCATTCTGACAGGCGTGAGGTGATACCTCGTTGTAGTTTTGGTTTGCATTTCCCTGATGATGAGTGATGTTGAGCATTTTTTCATGCGTCTGTTGGCCATCAGTATGTCTTCCTTGGAGAAATGTCTGTTCATGTCTTCTGCCCATTTTTAATCGGATTATTGGTGTGTTTTTTGGGGGTATTGAGTTGTGTCAGTTTTTTATATATTTTGGATACTAACCCTTTATCGGACATGTTACTTGCAAATATCTTCTCCCATTCTGTAAGTTACCTTTTAGTTTTGTTGATTGTTTCCCTCGCTGTGCAGAAACTTTGTATTTTAATGTGGTCCCAATAGTTTATTTTTGCTTTTATTTCCCTTGCCTCAGGAGACATATCTAGAAAAATGTTGCTATGGCCAATGTCAGAGAGATTACTGCCTGTGCTCTCTTCAAGAATTTTTATGGTTTCAGGTGTCACTCTTAGGTCTTTAATCCATTTTGAGTTTATTTTTGTGTATGATGAAAGAAAGTGGTCCAGTTTCATTCTTTTGCACATATCCTGTGACTTTATTGAACTTGTGTATCTGTTCTAGTAGTTTTTTGGTGGAGTCCTTAGGGTTTTCTGTATAGAGTATCATGTCATCTGCAAATATGAGAGTTGTACTTCTTTCTTACCAATTTGGATGCCTTTTATTTCTTTATATTGTCTGATTGCTGTGGCTAGGACTTCCAGTATTATGTTGAATAAAAGTAGTGAGAGTAGGAATCCTTGTCCTTTTCCTGACCTTGGGGGAAAAGCTTTCAGTTTTTCACCACTGAGTATGATGTTGGCTGTGGGTTTTTCATGTTTGGCCTTTATCATGTTGAGGTATGTTCCCTCTAAACCTACTTTGTTGAGGGTTTTTATCACGAATGGATGTTGTACTTTGTCAGATGCTTTTTCTGCATCTATTGAAATGATCATATGGTTCCTATCCTTTCTCTTATTAATGTGGTGTATCATATCGATTGATTTGTGAATATTGAACCACCCTTGCAACCCAGGAATAAATCCCACTTGATCGTGGTGAATGATTTTTTAATATATTGTTCAATTTGGTTTGCTGGTATTTTGTTGAGGATTTTTGCATCCATGTTCATGAGAGATATATGCCTGTAGTTGTCTTTTTTGCAGTGTCTTTATCTGGTTTTGATATCGGGTGATACTGGCCTCATAGAAGGATTTTGCAAGTTTTTCTTCCTCTTGTAATTTTTGGAATAGTTTGAGAAGAATAGATATTAACTCTTCTTTAAATGTTTGGTAAAACTCACCTGTGAAGCCATCTGGTCCTGGACTTTGGTTTTTTTGGGAATTTTTGGATTAATGATGCAATTTCATTGGCACAAATTGGTCTGTTCAAATTTTCTATTTCTTCCTGTTTTAGTTTTGAGAGGTTATATGTTTCTAGGAATTTATCCATTTCTTCTAAGTTGTCCAATTTGTTGGCATATAGGTTTTTTCACAATATTCTATTACAGTTGTTTGTATTTCATGGAGTTGGTTGTTATTTCTCCTCTTTCATTAGTGAGTTTGTTTATTTAGATCTTCTCTCTCTCTCTCTCTGATGAGTCTTATGAGACACTTATCAATTTTGTTGATCTTTTCAGAGAACCAGCTCCTGGTTTCATTGACCTGTTTTCTTTTTCTTTTTTCTTTTTTTTTTAGCTTCTCCATAATTTATTTCTGTTCTAATCTTTATTATGAATTTCTGAATTTATTTTGTTTCTTTCATGCTGCTCTGTACATAGGAGATGCTTGCTAAATATTGAGAGAATGAAGAATTTCCTGAAAGAGGGGTCACCCCCAAATGTTCTAGAATTAGTAAAAATTTGGTTTTACTCTAAGGTAAAGCTTTATAAATATAACATTTGTTGACGAAGTACCATGACCCTGACTGTTAGATGCCTCGGAACAACAGAGAAGGAAATCAAGGTTCAGAGAACCTATACAGTAGGGCTGGGGCGGTAGATCTGGTAGTTTCCGGGGTAAAGGCCAATACCCTTGTCCGATGAGGACGCTGTCCTAGGCGTCCATGTTGGAAGAGCAGAGAGGAGCTGCCCCACCGCCCTCTGGTAAAGTTTGTCCACAAAGTCTGAGAGTTACTTTGTCTGGATAGAGATCGAGCGTTTGTTAAATGCCCTTTCCATTCTGGGCACTTATTAAATAGCTCTGCACTTATTCTTGGACTATCAGGAATTTGGAGCATCTTGGGAAACCCACTGAAAAGATGAGGGAAACACGGAGAGATTTAGCCTAATCGTTGATGGGATTTGGAGCCCATTTGGTGAGTCACGTTCAATCGAGAGAAGTGTGTGCGGATTCACTTGCCCATGTGTGCTCAGACGCTGTGCTATTCCCTCACTCCGTCCCTGGTGGTACTGGTGGTACTGATGTGTGGTGCGGAATGGGAAAACAGAGAGAAATTAAGTGTGTTTAATTGCACCGCAACAAACAGAAAGGAATGCGAGAACACCGAAAACTCCCACTGGGGCAGAAATTTTGATGTCAGGTGTTGCTGAACAGCTACAGGCAAATTTGTCTGGAACTTTGGATGCAGAGGTGGGTTTGTCAGAACTTGGTTCTTTTTTTTTTTTTTTAAGGTTTTATTTATTTATTTGACAGAGCGAGAGAGAGAGCGCGCACAAGCACAGGGAGCGGCAGGCAGAGGGAGAGGGAGAAGCGGACTCCCCACCGAGCAGAGAGCCTGTCGCGGGACTCGATCCTAGGACCCTGGGATCATGACCCGAGCCGAAGGCGGACGCTTAACCGACTGAGCCCCCCAGGCGCCCCAAATCAGACCTTGGTTCTGAGTAACTTTGAGAGCAAAGAGGATGCACAGAAAACAGATATGGTGCATACAGAAGCTTGACTCTGGAGCCCTTGTCTGCCTTCTCTGCCACCCTGTCCCCTCCAGCCACCACGAGTTCCAACCATGGCTAGGAGAGGAGGGAAGTAGGAAGGCCTCAGCCCCTGTGCCGCCAGTTTCCTGACTGAGCCCCCCAAGCGCTCACGGGCCTTGCTTGGGTCCGCCAAAATGCTCCGGTTCAGCTGGGTGGGCAGAACGTCTGGGAAGGAAGAAGCTCTTGGGCCAGTCCTGAAGGAGGCAAGATAGAGCAGGGGTGGGTGGGGGAGGTGGGGCAGAGAATCAGCTAAGGACGCACATAGGGGACTTTTATCCTGCAGACTCTGTAGGAAGCTTAGAATCTGTAACCTTGGAATCACCTAGAGCTGGGTTCAAGTGTGGCCTTAGGCAAGTCACTTAATCTCGCCAAGCCCAAGTTCACTTCTCCCGATGTGTGAGGAGTCAGGAGGCAGTGTTTGTATGGCGCCTGGCCCATATGAGCTGTGAACTCTATAATGAGGCACTGAGCAATAAACTATTAAATCGGTTCTTACTTGTTGTGGCTTTATGGGCCAGACGCTATGCTAAACCATTTAAATCCATTATCTCTTTAATCCTTCGAGGCAAGATAAAGAAATTGAATTACGGAGAGGAAGAGGGACTCATCAAAGGTCATCCAGCCGGTAAATGACAGAACCAGCATGTGCTCCATGCAGAGCGGTTCCAGACCACCTGCTAAGCATTAACCCCACTTCATACACGGGGAAACTCGAGGTTTAGAAAGCGCTAGCGCCAGGGACAGAGCTCCCCGGGCTTTAGACTTCGGGCTCTGCTGCGTAACGTGCTGTGCAACCTTGGGCTAGTGACTCAACCTCTCTGAGCTTCCGTTTCCGGATTTGGACAATGTCCAAGTCCAAAGCCTCTGACAGCCTATACAGTGAGAAGCTGTATCCCTGGGAGAAGGTGGAGGGGAGGGGGCCCAGAATCTCCTGGAGACAAAAGATGAGAAGACATGGGTGTGACATGAAGCGGAGGCCGGTCTGGAACGCAACCTTGCCAGAGTGAATGCGCGCAGCTTGTACGACCCATTTAGTGGCTGGCCTGAGAGAGTCCAGATGACCAGGTGGGCAGGCGTCCGTATGGCCACTCTGTTGGCGCACCCACGCAGTGAGCCGCTGTTGCCACCTAGGGGACAGGCGGTGACCGGGGGCCCAGGCTGCGGCTGCGGCTGAGCAGTATTGCACATTCCCCGTCTCCTGCTGGTTTCCGGAGTGGAAAGGGGGCGGCCCAGGCTTGCTCCAGGAGTGGGGAGCAGAGTGAGGAAAAGAAGCCGTGAGCCGCCTCTGGTTTGGGAGTTATAAATAAATCCATCTGGAAGTGTTTGGGGCTGTGGGAGCCTGAGGCCGGCCCCTGCAATTCAGGCCATATGGTACATATTTCCATTCGCACCAGACCCACCTCCCCACCCCCAGTCCCAAGAGACTGTCTGATTGGGCCTGTCTGCTCTGGCCCTGAGCTCGGCAGGAACCCCTCAGGCCCCAGCCCTGCTTCCAGCCCCGCCCCCCCCACCCTCCTCTCCTCCCAGCCCAGCTCCAGCAAGATGTCTTGACAGTGGTTCAGGACATTTCATGTGCTACTCAAGTGTTGCTTGAAGGAATGAATGAATTTTCAAGTCAGCATTTAACTGGTAATGCACTCCCCTTAGTAGGAAGGGGCCCCGTGGTGGTTATGGAAGATGAAGCATTCTTAACTTTTGGCCTCCCTTCTCAAGATCCCAGCAGAGGCCAGCCAAGGTGCAAAGTCTTGTTCATATTTCTTTTTTTTTAAATACAGATTATTTATTTATTTCACAGAAAGAGAGAGAGAGAGTGAGTATAAGCAGGGGGAGCTGCAGAGGGAGAGGGAGAAGCAGGCTTCCCACGGAGCAGGGAGCCCGACACGGGGCTCGATCCCAGGACCCTGGGATCATGACCTGAGCCAAAGGCAGACGCCCAACCGACTGAGCCACCCAGCCCTCCCCCCTTGTCCATCTTTCTATCCCCAGCGCCAACCGTAGCGCTTAGTAAGTGTAGGTTATATGAAAGGGTGAGTCGATTTATCAATTTAACAAACGCGGCATACCCTCACGGGCTGTGCACTCTGCTACATGCTGGGAGCACCGTAAAGAACAAAAGAGACAGGGTCCCTGCTCTCACTGAGCTCACAGTGGTCACCAGTGTTTCTCAACGAGATTAGTCTTCCCACTCGGAGGAAGACCAGTCTTTGCAGGTGTGGGGTGCTCCCTGCACGTTGCAGGATATTTCACATCCTGATTCCTGGCCCTCAATGCCACCAGTACCCTGGAGTCACTGGGGCTGCCATCAATGTCCCTACACATTTCCAAATCCTTCCAGGGGCCAGCAGGACCCACCCTTGGCAAAGGGACACTGCTGGGGAACTTAACGGTGAGCGAAGGAAGGAAGGCCATCCTCGGGGTGTGAATGCACTGAGTCCTCTAAGTCCCCATATAAATCGGTGGCTGAGACCTGGGAAATCGTGTTTGCTCTACAAAGATGTAAAAGACTCCGTCAGCTGGGGAGTTAGGCCCCTGGAGCCCAGACTGCAGCTGAGGTGCGTGGTTCTCCCAAGCTGGGGTAGGGCAGAGGTGCAGGCACCATGCTGGCGGTTGGGAACATGCGGATGAGTTGGCTACTTGGAAATGCCCAGAAAGCAGCCAGAATCTGGTCCCAGGGCCAGATGACAGGTCAGATCTCAAGATAGAATGGATTTGGGATAGAGCCACGTTGAGGTGGGAGTTAGAGTTGAGGCCCAGGATCCATTAAGGTTGTCAAAGGAGAAGGTACTGGGGAAGAGTAAAGAATGAATCCAGGATAAAGGCCAGAGCTAGGGAAGTGGGCCCCAGGGGTATCTCTTCTCCGCCCCCTCATTTCCGTGGCCACAGTCAACACCCTAGTTCAGGGTCTCAGCCCACGCCAGGACCACTGCAGCAGCCTCCTACCTGGCCTCCATTCTTCTGGTCTCTGCCTTCCGGAATTCTCTTCTTAAAACACAGTGTTTGTCATGTGCCTTCCCAACATTCACCAGGTCCAACCTCTCCATCCTGGCATCCTAACCTCCTGCAGTCCAGCTTCCCATCAACCTGGCACCCCCTTGGCAAGCGGGCTCCAGATGCTCCTGCCCAGGCTCATTGTGGCTCATCTGCTAGGCCTTACCATCTGGCCGCACGGAGCCCCAAACACACACTGCCCTTCTCACCTCCATGCCCCCTCCCACCTCCCCCGCCCGGGATGTCTTTTGACCTCTCTGTCCATTTGGCAAAACGCACCCAGGCTTCAAGACCAGTCCAAATCTCCTCTCTCTGGTGAAGCTCTCCCTGACCCCTCAGAGGCAAGCAGGTGCTTTTCCACCCCTGCTTTCCCTCTCCACCTCTTCATACCCACCACGGGGCTGTCTCTCCCACTAGACTAGGAGTTCTCTGAGGACAGTAGCCATGTATTGTTTGTTTGTTTGTTTTTAAAGATTGTATTTATTTATGTGTCAGAGAGAGAGAGAGAGAGAGCGAGCACAAGCAGGGGGAGCTGCAGGCAGAGGGAGAAGCAGGCTTCCCCGCTGAGCAGGGAGCCCGACTTGGGACTCGATCCCAGGACCCTGGGATCATGACCTGAGCCGAAGGCAGAAGCTTAACCGGCTGGGCCACCCAGGCGCCCCAGCAGCCATGTCTTGTTTTGCTTTGAAACCCCCTTACCCAGTTCGGTGTGAATGATTGGGAAAGTGGGCTTGGGGATGGTCTGGTAGGACAGGGCGAGGAGGACATGGGATGGTTTCCCTAGGCCTAACCTGGATGGCTCCACTTAAGTCACTTTTAACTGCTTTCTCTGCATTAGCATGGTCTTTGGATGAGGGTTCATGATAGAGCTACGGAAGCGGAGGAAACCGATGGCGAGCCAAGGCCAAAGCCAGGCAGAGGGAGCGGTGTGGAGAAGACGGGAGAGACGGGGGCGGGGGGGGGGGGGGGAGGGTTTAACAGCAGGACGGGGAGAGCAAAGGTCTGCATCAACAACTTACCTCCATAAGGGGTTCCAATAACCTGGAATGGAATAAGAAAGATTTGGGATTCTGCAAAGGAAAGCAGCTGCTTAGGCCGGTCAGCTGAATGGACAGTTAATTAAGAGGCATTAGTGCCCTTCGGTGCCACGCTGTGCGTGGAACCATATCCTGCTGGGGGCAAATGGCAGCTGCCCAGGACGCCTATTTAGTAAAGAGCCCAAAACAGCATCGGCATGAAAGAGCTGGAGAATTCCTCCGAGAGCTCTTCTGAAGGGCATCGGGGGCCACCGGAACCACATCGCTGCCCCCACACCGCGGCCATGAACTTGCCCAAGACCAGTGGGCCCCGGAAGAAAACCAACATGTGGCAAGCAGCTAGTATCCCCTAGGCCATGCCAGACACATTTTACACACATGAGCTAATTTTCGTCCCTAATGCGACTCGGGGCGGGGGGAGGTGTTGTCCCTATTTTACAGATTAGACAATTGAGGTCCCGAGAGAGGTAAACATTTGACTCGAGGGAACATAGCTCGAAAGTCTTGGATCTGGGATTCCAGTGCAGGTTGTCCCTTCCCCAGCTGGTAGGCATTTGCTCTGCGGTCTTGCTGACTTTGGCCGTGGGGCTGATCGCTTTGGATTGATTTCTTTGAACATAAACAAAATACCATCAGTTTTTCCTGGCTCTGGAATGAGCTTTCAGAATCATGTGCTGTTCTCTAGTTTCCAGCTGGGTGCCTTTGCTGGGCGTTCACAAATATGAAGCAACAGGCCTTATCCCGAGGATCAGCAGTATGCACCCAAAGATGCCAGGGTGCTTTTGCTCCCAGGAGATACTGCAGGCCGGGGCGGGGGCTCGCGGCCTATGGGGCCAAGTTTTCGATCTTCTCTTCCCTCCCAATGACTTGCCTGTGGTTGATGATTGACTGCTTTCCCAGGCAAACGTAAAATTCCTTATCAAAATCATGGTACCTTTGAGATGTTGGCCATACCGTGTTCTGACTGCCCCTGGAACCTGTCCCTGTCTGCTCAGTTCATGACGAATGTGATCTGTCTTCTGCCAGGCTGGGAGTGCTGGGGAGCAGAGGACAGGAGGTATGGACAGCGTTTCCCAGAATTCTGATCTGACATGGCTAAGCCAGCTTGCAGAGGGGGCGATGGAGGTAGAGTGGCTGGAGCCCATCAGGGGGCAAAATGGCACCCAGTATCGACCCATCTAGAGTTGTGGCTTTGTGGGTAGGTTGGTTAGGAAATCCAGGACAATAGTTTTCTGGAGTCGTTCTGGAGTCAGGCACGGTCTGGGGACCTTCTGGGCTTGGCCTTTGGCCTAGAGTTGTGTGTCCCACACAAGTGGTAGGGAATCATCATGCTGCCTGCAGGGCCTTCTGGAATCTTGTTGAATAACAGGATTTTCGGGGAGGCACAATGATAAGCAGGGTAACAAGTCTCTGGTCTTGAGTTTGGGCTTTTGCTCTGGTCGTTTTACTAAAAAAGGATCCCTCTGCACCGCCTTCAAAATCTATTTGGAATCCAAGCACTTCTCACCACCTCCATGGCTACCATTGCTGCCACCCTAGTACAAGCCATCATCCCGTCTTGCCCATCACCAGTCTCCTCAAGTGATGCTACTAGTTTTTTTAGATTTTTAATTTATTTATTTGAGGGAGAGAGTGAGAGAGCACAAGCAGGGGGAGCAGCAGAGGGAGAGGGAGAAGCAGGCTCCCCGCTGAGCAAGGAGCCCAATTAGGTCTTGATCCCAGGACTCTGGGATCATGACCCGAGCCAAAGGCAGATGCCCAACCGACTGAGCCACCCAGACACCCCAAGTGATGCTATTAAAGCCTAGTTTGAATATGTCAATCTTTTGCTCAGCATCCTCCAACTGTTCCCCATCTCAGTCACAGGAAAAGCTAAAGTCTTCATGGCAGCCTGCAAGGGCCTCATAATCTGCCCCCACCTTATGTCCTTGACATTATCTTCTACAAATTCCTCCGTCACCTCCTCCATTCCAGCCATACTTGTCTCCTGATCCTTCTTTAAAGCCTTTCGGGCATGTTTGTGCTTTGTACTTGTTTTTCCTTCTGCCAAGAATGGATTTTTTTCCCCAGAGTGGCAGTCAGGATCCTGGGAGCGAGTGGTTATGGGAACAAGGGAAAGGTTGCCGTGTGGAGAGGGCCACCTGGAAGGGGCTGTGGTCTTCGGTGGAGGGATGCAGCCAACCCATGATGAACCTGCCCAGAGAGAGCTGCTGAAATAAAATCTCACCTTCTTTTTCTTTCTGATCTCCTTGCAGGTGCCTCCCATTGGGCAAACCTAGCCCGAAGCCAGAGGGCAAGGGAACCTGTTGATGCGGTCCGTACAGGTCAGCCTACCAGGGCACACAGCTGGGTGGACAAGGGTGGACGAGATCTGCTGGGGGGAAACGGAACACATCCAGAACCACTGGAGATTTCTGGAGCTGGCTCTCTGACTTCCTTCAGATCTCCGCCAAAACGTTACCTTCTCAGTGAGGCCTTCTCCACCATTTCGAAAATTTCAACCCCCGGCACCCAACACCTTATATCCTCTTTCCAGGCTATGTTTTTTTTTTTTTTTTTCACGGCACTTAATACCACCTAACATATAATTTATTTATCTTGTTTATCATCTGCTCCCTGACTAGAACGAGAGCCCCATGAGGGCAGGGACTTTGTTTTAGTCACTGAGAGTGATCAGTGTCTAGAATAGACTACCTGGCACATAGTAGGTGCTCAATAAATATATGGTGAATGAATGGATGCTCTCAGGGACCACCCTACTGTGAGTCTGCTCTCAGCCAAGCTGGGTATAGGTATCCAATTGTTGCTCATGCCCGCTGCTCTCAGTTGCCTCCAGAGAGGCTCAACGGCTGCCATGTTTTTGGGTCAGAGGGTAGGGGAGGTCTTTGCTACTCCCAAGATTGACACCTGCATGACATTTTGTTGACTTGAAGCTGACGGAAACTACTATTGCATTGATTAGTGTGGGCTGAGCTTTGTGTGTTTTTTAAGTTGTCAGCAACGGTGGATAGGTTCATGGTCATGGGCACATTGGCCCTTCTGGGTGGTATTTCCATACTTCAAAGGTAGTACGCGTGGGCCTGTCTCCAAGCTAGGTAAGCTCAGGAGCCACTTCCTTGAGGCTCAAGGGCAGGCGGTTCGTGAGCTGGGTCTTCTGGCCCCGGTGGTGGTGAAGCAGGGATTGGTCGGTTCAGGACAAGCAAAACAAGTTTGGATTCCTAGAACACTGTAGCTGTGTCCGGGATAATGTTTTCACTACACGAGTAGCATATGAATATATTCTCACTGTGAAAAAAAAAATCCAGCTACAGTTCAAAATCCTCTTTCCTCCCAAACTCTGTTCCCCAGGGGAAACCACTGTTACCAGGGTAGAGTGCCCTCTCCCACATCTTTTTCTATGTATACATAGTGTGGTTGTGTGTGGGTATTAAAGATAAATGCTAGTAAACCATAGATACCGATTGATAACTTACTTTTTTCACTCAACAATATATCTTGGAGGGGCGCCTGGGTGGCTCAGTCGTTAAGCGTCTGCCTTCAGCTCAGGTCATGGTCTCAGGGTCCTGGGATTGAGCCCCACATCAGGCTCCCTGCTCAGTGGGGAGTCTGCTTCTCCTTCTCCCTCCATCCTTCCCCCCCCCCCCGCTCATGCTCTCTCTCTCTGTTTCTCTCTCAAATAAATAAATAAAATCTTTTTTAAAAAACAATGTATCTTAGAAACCTTGCCATGTTAGGACACATGGATCTAACGCATTCTCTTTTCATTAAATTGTGAGATAACTCTAGACTCACTTGCAGTTTAAGAAATAATAGAGAAATCCCATAGACCCTTCACCCAGTTTTCCTCAATGGCAACCTCCTGCAAACCTAGAGCACAGTATCGTAAGCAGGACAACATCGATGCAGTCAAGATACAGAAGATTTCCATCATCCAAGGATCCTTCAAGGTCCCCTTTCAGAGCTACGCTCACTTTCCTCCCAGCCCTACCTCCTGCTTAACCTCTGGCAACCACTCATCTGTTCTCCATTTCTAAAATTAGGTCATTTCAATAATGTTATGTAAATAGAATCATACAATAGATAACCTTTTGGGGATTGTTTGTTTTCTTTAGTCAGCTGAATTATCTGGAGATTCATCCAGGTTGTTGTGTGTATCAATATTCTGTTCCTTTCTATGGCCAAGTAGTTTTCCATGGCTGGGATATACCGCACGTAGTTTATCCATTCGCCCATCGAAGGACACCTGCATTGTTTCCAGTTTCTTGGCTATTATAAATAAAGCTGCTACGAACAGTCATAAAACAGGTTTCTATGTGGACAGTTTTCATTTCTCTGGGAGACATGTACAAAAATGCAAGTGCCAGCTCACACCGTAGTTGCAAGGGTAGCTTTTAAAGTTACTTGCCAGGGACGCCTGGGTGGCTCAGTCGGTTAAGAGTCTGCCTTCAGCTCAGGTCATGATCCCAGGGTCCTGGGATCGAGCCCCGCATCAGGCTCCCTGCTCAGCGGGAAGCCTGCTTCTCCCTCAGCCTGCCACTTCCTCTGCTTGTGTGCACTCTCTCTCTCTCTCTCTCTCTCTCCTCTCTCTCTCGCTGACAAATAAATAAATAAATAAAATCTTTAAAAAAATAAAGTAGCTTGGCAAACTGTTTTACTAAATGGCCATATCATTTTACATTCCTATCAGCAATGTATGAGGGATCCAGTTTCTTGGCATCTTCACTGGAATCTGGTGTGGTCACTATTTTTTTTTTTTATTTTAGCCATTCTGATAGGTGTGTGGTGATATCGTCTTGTGGTTTTAATTTGCACGTCCCTAATGGCAAGCAATTGAACATCTTTTCATGTGCTTACTTGCCATCCATATATCCTTTTCAGTGAATTGACTGTTCATGTCACGTTTTGATTGTTAAGCAGAAGATCTAGCTCTAGATTCCAAACATTTTTCTTTTTCTAAAAATTTCATTTTCCGCTTCACATTTAAGTTTGTGATGCATTTTCCAGCTTTATTGAGATATATTTGACATGGAATATTGTGTAAGTTTAAGGTTTATAATGTGATTGTCTGATACACATATATATTGCAAAATGATCACCACAATAAGGTTAGTTTGTGATGCATTTTAAGTTGATTTTTTTTGAGAGAGAGTGCGTGTGCATGCACGTGCACACGCAAGCCTGGGTAGGGGAGAGGCTGAGGGAGAGGGAGAGAGAGAATCTTAAGCAGACTCCATGCCCAGTGCAGAGCTGGACGCAGGGCTGGATTGATCTTACAACCCAGAGATCATGACCTGAGCTGAAATGAAGAGTAGGAAGCTTAACCGACTGAGCCACCCAGGTGCCCCTTAGGTTGATTTTTTAAGGCATGAAACAGGTTGCCTTAGTTTCCAGAGACTGCCGTGAACTTGGTAGCTTGAAATAAGACAAATGTATTTTCTCACTGTTGTGGAGGCTAGAGGTCTAAAAGCAAAGTGTCAGCAGGGCCATGCTCTCTTTGGAGGCTCTAGGAGGAAATCCTTCCGTGCCTCTTCCAGCTTCTGCCAACAGTCCTTGGCCTCCTTATCTTGTGGCCACATCACTCTGACCTCTGCCTTCATCTTAACATCAACTTCTCTGTGTATTTCATAAGGATATTTGTCGTTGGATTTAGGGCCCACTTGAGTAATCCAAAATAATCATCTCATCTCAAGATCCGGGACTTAATGACATCTGCAAAGACCTGTTTTCCAGATAAGGTAACAGTCACAGGTTCTGGGGATAAGGATGTGGAAATATCCCACTACACAGGTCAAGGTTCACTGTTTTGCCCATGTGCAGTAGCTCTAGCATTATTTGAAAAGGCCATCTTTCTTCCATTGAATTGCTTTTGCACCTTTGTTGAGAATGAGCTGGGCATATTTGTGGAGGTATATTTCTGGGTTCTCTACTCTGCTCTGCTGAGCTATGTATCTATTCCCCCACCGGGACCATACAGTCTTTATTATTGTAGCTACGTAATAAGTTTTAAAATTGGGTAGAGTGATGCCTCCCCATTTTCTCCTTCTTTTGCAAAATTATTTGGCTATTCTAGTTCCTCTGATTTTCCGTATAAATTTCAGAATAAGCTTGTCTGTCTGAAATACCCTCCTGAAATTTTGATAGGAATTTCTCTAAATCTGTATATAAATCTAAGGGAGGATTGACATTTTTACTATGTCGAGTCCTCTAATCCACAAACAACCTGTATTTCTCAATTTATTTAGATCTTCCTTGAATTTTTTCATGAGCATTTTGTAGTTTTTGTAGCATACAAGTCCTATACATGTCTTGTTACATTTGCACTTAAAGTATTTCATTTTGAGAAATTGTAAGCGGTATTGTATTTTTAACTTTGGCATCCATTTGTTCATTGCTAGCATATAGAAATACGATTTATTTGTCTCTGCTTCTCTTGTATCCTGCAACCTCACTGAACTCGCTTATTAGTGCTAGGAATTGTTTTGTAGCTCGTTGGGATTTTCTTCATACACCATCCTGTCATCTCCAAATAGGGACAGCTTTATTTCTTCCTTTGCACTTTGTATGCCTTTCATTTCCTTTTCTTGCCTGATTGTACTGGCCGGACCTTCCAGCACTAGGCTGAATTAGAGTAGGCAAGGCAGACATCTGTTAGAGAACAAAAACTCAACTGAGTAGATCTGAAAATCTCATTGGCTTTCTCAGGTGATTCATGAATTGGGCAGCATCCCCATCTAGCAGATAGAGGGGAGCTCTGAGGAGTTGTACAAAATGGAAGGTTTTTGTAGGAAGGAACATGGGACAAGAAGTCATCATCAAAAGAAAGGAAAAGATTGTTTCGGGCAAGTTTGCAGTACCTTAGGGGGAAGGGCAGGGTGTCTTACTAGGTGGATTACCTCAGCTTCCTTTGAGTAATGGAGAACCCATGTGACAGATGACCCCATTGGTGCTGATCAGAAAATTCCTGACTGACTGGTTAAGACTACATTTCTAAGGGAGGTTGAAAGTACAGTTAGGTTACATATTAAGCTCTGGTTTGGTGACTTGGCCTAAGTGCCGCCATTTTGGGGCCTGTGGTTTTCTTTTTAGTATATCCTTGCCTTGTTCCTAATCTGAGGAGGAAAGCATTCAGTCTTTCACCATTAAGTTTAGTGTTATCTGTAAGTTTTTTATAGATGCTCTTTCTCATATTGAGGAAATTCCTTCTTTTCCTATTTCTGAAAGGCTCTTTTTTTTTATCATAATGGATGCTGGATTTTGTTAAGTGCTTTTTTTGCACTGATATAATTATGTGATTGCTCTTATTTAGTCTGTTAATATGGTGGATTACATTGATTTATTTTGAGATATTGAAACTGTCCTGCATCCCTGGAATGGACCCCTCTTCTTCTTTCATATTACTGAATTCTATTTGCTAATGTTGTATTTGGGAAGTTCTGCTTCTTTATTCATGAGGGATATTGGTTTATAGTTTTCTTTTTTGTGTGTGACTGTCATCTGGTTTTAACATCAAGATGATAGTAGTTTCAGGGGCGCCTGGGTAGCTCAGTTGGTTAAGAGTGCGACTCTTGATTTCAGCTCAGGTCATGATCTCAGGGTCATGGGATGGAGCCCTGCACTGGGCTGCACACTGAGCATGGAGCCTACTTAAGATTCTCTCTCTCCCTCTCTGCACCTCCCCCTCCCACCCCGCTCACACTCTCTTGCTCTCAAAAAAAAAAAAAAAGGTAACAGTAGTTTCATAAAATAAATTGGAAAGCATTTTTCCTCTCCCATTTTCTTTCTTTTTTTTTAAGATTTTATTTATTTATTTGACAGAGAGAGAGAGAGCAAGAGAGCGAGGACAAGCAGGGGGAGTGGGAGAGGGAGAAGCAGGCTTCCCACTGAGCAAGGAGCCCGATGCGGAGCTTGATCCCAGGACCCAGGGATCATGACCTGAGCTGAAGGCAGACGCTTAAAGGCTGAGCCACCCAGGCGCCCCTCCTCTCCTATTTTCTGGAAGAGATGGTGCAGGATTGGTATAAACATTTGGTAGAATTCTCCAGTGAAACCAGGAATTTCTTTTTGGGGCATTTAAAAAGTATGAATTCAGTTTTCTTAATAGTTATAGGGTTATTCAAATCATCTATTTCCTATCGAGTGATTTTGGGGAGTTTGTGTCTTTCAAGGACTTGGTTAGATTCATCAAAATTCTCAAAGTGTATAGAGTTGTTGTTAGTATTTCCTCACTATCCTTTTGATTTCTGAAGGGTCTGCAGTGATATTCATTTGGTTCCTGATATTAGTAACTTGTGTTCTATCTCTCTTTCTTCTTTGTAAGTGTTACTGGAGTTTGTCAATTTCACGGATGTTTTCAAAGACCCAGCTCTTTGTTTCATTGATTTTCTCTAATTGTTTTCCTGTTTTCAATTTTATTGATTTCTCCTCTTATTTTAATTTCCTGTCTTCTGTTTGCTTTGGCTCTGTTTTCCTCCTTTTTTCCCTAGTTCTTAAGGTAGGAAATTAGATTATTGATTTGAGACCTTTTCTCTTTTCTAGTATAAGCATCTGGTGCTATAGATTTCCCCTTAATGAGCACTGCTTTAGTTGCTTCCCACAAATTTTGCGATGATGTATCTTCATTTTCATTCAGTTCAATGTATTTTTAAAATTTCTCTTGAGACTTCATCTTTGACCCACGGGTTATTTGGAACTGTGCTGTTTAGTTTTCACGTGGTTAGAAATTTTCCTGCAGTCTCTCTGTCATTATTGATTTCTAGTTGGATTCCATCGTGGTTACAGAATACATTCCATTTTCTTTTCATTGCTTAATTTGTCAAGATTTGTTTCATGGCACAGGATGTGGTCTAACATAGTCTGTGCCCCACGGACACTTGAGAAGAATGGGTATTATTCTCTTGTTGGATGGAGTGCTCTATAAATGATTGGATCCTGTTGGGTGAGGGTGTTGCTGAGGTCTATATCCTTGCTGATTTTCCGTCTGGGAGGTCTATCCCAGCTCCCCAGTCAGCCTTCTCTGACGTCACCCCAGTAGGGAGGTTTGCGGTGTCTAGCTACAGCTTAGCAAGGATAGAAGTCTATGTTTTCAACCTTTCCTTTGCAGATGAGTTTGGGGATGGGGCCACATTTTTTTTCTTCCTGTGTCTGACTGAAGTAAAGTAGTTACTGCCTAGAATTCTCTGCCTGGCTAGTCTACCTCCTTTTCTGGTCCTTTGGTTAGAGACACAGGCTTTTTGGTTTGGGTTTGGGTTTTGTCTGCACCCGTTGGTGCTTCCAGATTCCTGGCTTTCTGAGCTTCAACTCTGGGATATATGAAGCAAAACAGAGATCCAGGAACATACCACCATGTCATTCCTCGACTCCGGAGGTCTCTTACTGGTGTACCTTCTTCCCTCCATCTTTCAGAGTCTTCTGTGATGTTTTATTTATAATGTCAAGGAGTTTTGGGTGTACTTACGTAGTTTTTAGTTTATAGTTTTACTTAGTGGGAGGAATAAGGAAATGTATATCTACTCTGTCTTCCCAGAAGGAGGAGTCCTGACTTAATCTTTTAAAATGTTACGTAATTTTGCAGAGTATGACTTTCAGCAGTTTATTTAACTGTTTACCTATTTTATGAACTCAGACCGTTTCTAAACTTTGATGGCTGGTATTTCCACAAGCATTCATTCAATAAATATTTGTGTACATGCACAAGAGTTTCTTTAGGATAGGTGCTAAGAAGCAAAGTTGCTGCGTAATAGGGGATGTGCATTTTACATACTAATAGATGCTTCCAAATTCCCTCCAGTAATTCTGTACTCCACACGGTAGTGTATGAGAGTAGCAGTCTTGCTCACCTCCGTGCCAACACTTGATATAATCAAACATTTAATTACCAGTGTGATGGGTGAAAGATGGTATCTGATGGTTGTTTTCATTTGCTTTTCCTTGACTAGAAGTCGAGCATTTTTTCAAATGTCTGTTGGCTATTTGTAACTCTCCTTCTGAATTGACTGACCATATACTTTGCCATATTTCTTTTGGGTTGTTTGCCTTTTTTATTGATTTACAGAATCAATATAGGTAGATAGATAGATGTAGATAGGTATCATTGATATCAATATATATATGTAGAGAGAGAGATTAATTTTTGACTTAATACATATATTGCAAATAATATACTTCTCCCAGTTTATCATTTGTCTTTTACCTTTATTGATGGTGTCTTTTGTCTAAGAAATTTTTTTTGATGGAAGTTCAGATTTATCAACCGTGCCTTTACGCCTTTTGTGTTGTGTATCTGTGTTGTTTAAAAAGCATTTCTCTATGCCGAAGTCACAAATATATGCATCTACATATTTTATATTGTATTACAGGTATGTTTTATTTTTTATATTTAGTCGTTCAGCTATCTGAAATCGTGCTTGCGTGCATGTGTGCGTGTGTATGTGCGTGTTTAGTATGCCGGAGGGATCTAATTTAGTTTTTTCCAAATGAAAAGCCAGTTGTTCCAATACTTTGTATTGAATAGTCCATCCTTTCACCACTGGCTTGTAAATGCCACTAATGTTATTTATTTAATATCTTTACATGTGTTGGTTTGGGGGCTTTCTGTTCTCTTTGACTCATTTATTTGTCTATTTCTGTGCCAATACTGTACCTTGCTAATGAGGATAGATCTGATACCTGGTATAATAAATTATCCTTCATTGTCATTTTCCCCCAAAATCGTTTGAGCTTTTCTTGTGCATGTCCTCTTTCATATGCTTGTTTAAATCAGTGTGCCAGGTTCCACAAAAAAATTCCTGTGGAGATATGCTTGGGATGGTAATGAGTTCACAGATTAATTTAGGGAGAATTGAAATATTTTCTCCTTTTTTCCACGCAACTTTTCCTCCTTCACAAAGAACACCGGGGGCCCATGTGAAAGGTGTTTGGGGCTAAATGACCCACACGAGACCCTCCCCCACGTACACACACGTTTGTTTCTGTGTATTTGCAAAAGCCTGTACTTCAGACTCCAAGGGTAAATATTGATTAGAAACATGGACTTTTTGTGCCCACACTAGGTCTGTTGTTCAGTGGTACTCCTTAAGCGGGGGCTATCCTTTTCCTGATTAGAAAGAAACAAACAAAAAACCCCCCCAAATTCTGGCTTAATAACATAGTTTGTTGGACTTCAAAGGAGGGGAGTGAGGAGTAGATGAGGTAGACAAGCATCACATAGAAACATTAGGAGACAGTGGGGTCATGATTTTCTTTGTTGTTTTTTTTTAAGATTTTATTTACTTATTTGTCAGAGAGAGAGAGAGCACCAGCAGGGGGAGTGGCAGGCAGAGGGAGAAGCAGGCTCCCCGCTGAGCAGGGAGCCGGATGTGGGACTCGATCCCAAGACCCTGTGATCATGACCTGAGCCGAAGGCAGACGCCCAACCGAGCCACCCAGGCGTCCCACTGGGGTCATGATTTTCTATCTGGGAGAGCCCAGGATGACAGCAAGTATGAATGGTGGAGGAAGGGAAGAACCAGGAATTAGGAGCAGCCCCCTATTCCAAGCTTCTGGGATGCGAAGGTCAGGTCCTGAGAAACTATGGAACCACCCATTCCCAGCAGGGTGCTCTCCTTCGTGTCCATCTATATAGGGCAAGATGGGGAAGATGAACTGGGTTAATAGCTGGACCTAGTGGGCCTGATGTTCCGGACAGACTACAGTGTGGGTATGGAAGTTGTTCTACCTTTGGGTCCGCTGCTGACATAGCACTCCCCAGTTCTGTAGAATTTCTGTCTTGGCGGGTTTGCTGATGCCTAGAAAATTTACCCTCAAATAAAAACGCCCCGTTCTTCCACAACAGAGCCATGCTGCCTGCCCAGCGGTATGTTCATTGTCACCAGCTGGCAACAGGCGCTCACAGCCGGTTAGAAGGTCTTGATCCTTGGTCTTGGGATAGAGCTGCCCCCTCAGTTGCTCTGGCAAACTGTAGGCCTAGAAGGATATCCAGTAGCATAAGGCAGGCTTGGAGTTTCACTGAAGCCGTCCAGACTTTTCCCAAGGAGCCTATAGGGGCTGGTTTAGGGGTTCTCGATGTGCAGATGCTGTCTGGGCAGGGAGCTCTGCCCTCCCCATGTTCCATCTGGCTGACAGGATGGACACTGCCCCAGGACATATGTATTCTCCCCCCCACACACACACACACAAGGTCATGGTCTCCAAAGCAGTAGTGGGGCCTAAGCCACCAGCACTACCCTGGGGATTTTAGCACCTAACAAGACCAACAAACCATCGCTCTAGTAAAGAAGGCAAAATCAATTGCAGTAGATACCTTATGAGAGATACAAAGTCCTATGTGGATCTTACTTACCTCACTTTTTTTTTTTAGGATTCTATTTATTGGAGGCACCTGGGTGGCTCGGTGGTTAAGCGTCTGCCTTCGGCTCAGGTCATGATCCCAGGGTTCTGGGATTGAGCCCCGCATGGGGGGCTCCCTGCTCAGCGGGGAGCCTGCTTCTGCCCCTCCCCCTGCTCATGCTCTGTCTCTCTCCCTCTCTGTCTTAAATAAAATCTTTAAAAAACTAAGGATTCTATTTATTTATTTGAGAGAGGGAGAGAGAGAACGAGCAGGGAGGAGGGGCAGAGGGAGAAAGAGAGAAGGATACTCCCTGTTGAGCAGGGAGCCCAACGTGGGGCTCCATCCCAGGACCCGGAGATCATGACCTGAGCCAAAGGCGGATGCTTAACTGACTGAGCCACCCAGGCCCCCCTACTTACCTCACTTTTAAAATCCAATCTATCATTAACTCTTTTCCCACCCTTGGATCTGTTCCCCCCAACCCCATTTTCATGACTCTGATTTAGACCCTACTGAGTGCTACTGGACTACCATATGTCCATTTCACTGATCTGTTTTCCTTTGGTGCATCTTCCCAACTCAAAGCTCTGATCATGTCCTCTGCTCCATAATAAAACATGTTTACAGAGTCAAGCCCAGCACCCCCCTGACTTTCTTCTCAACTGCCATTGATACCTTCTTTTTTATTTCCCAAATCGTCGGTGTTTCTTATAGTGCTTGATTCTGAAGGTCCTCTAGGATGTGGTCCAACCTTCCCTTTCTGCCTATGTGTGTGTTGGGCGGGTGCTTAGGAGGACGCTGCAGCTTGATGCTGTGACAGCGCACCTTGAACCCTGGAGTCAGATAACTGGTTAATCTAGCGCCCCCCCCCCCCCCCCCCCTCTTCGCTTCTTGACGCTGGCCCTCCCCCCCTCTTTCTCGAATCCTCACTTTCCCATTCTGTGAAGGCCGCGTAAGAAAACGACCCCTATCTGAGATTAGTGGTAAAGACTCAGAGCGGTGGGGAGCGGGGCTTCCGGCTCCGGAAGCTTCCACGACGCGGGGCTTGGGGCAGGGTTAGGCGCGGGCTGGCGGAGCAGGTGCTGGCGCACAGCTGCCGTCGGGGGCCGCCGCGGGGCTGCTTTTCTGTCGTGCGCAGAGCCGCTCCGCGCGTCCGGGTGCGTCACCGGGCGCGTGCAGAGGCGGCCAGGCTGCGGGGGCGAGCGGCGCGGGCGCGGCCGGCGCGATGAGTCACGGTCCCCTCGGCACCTCCGGAACAAGAGGCTCCTTGGAAGCGGCCCCGCTCCCGCCCGCGTTCCTCTCCCGCCCCACGGAACGGCCGAGGCAGCCCCGCGCCCGGCAGAGGGCGCTGCAGCGCAGCCGCTCCGGCCGCCGCACGGGCCGGCGCTGCCTCTGGCTCGGAGGAAAAGAATCCGGGGCCCAGGCGGTGGGCTGGGTGGGGAATGTCTCTGCAGCCCCGGCGGTGGCTTTGTTTTTGACACAGACGTGAAATGGACCCCAAAATGATCAGCCCCTGTGCAGAGTGATGGAGCCGACGGGGTCCTACTGGAGAGAGCCTCTTCTTGCTTCCCGCAAGCTTTGGAGCAGAGTGGGTGGAAGCAGGCGACTCCCCCCCTCCCCCCTCCAGAGAGGGACCCTGATAGGGCCGGTCTCCCCTTTGCAAAATCGTTCTCCTTAGGTGGCGCAGCCCTTGATCTTCTCCCCTCGGACGTTTCCTACCCACGATGAGGGAGGTTACAGAGATTTGGGCTGATCGTAATGCAGGGCAGGAGAAAGCGCTCTGGCTATCAGGGTACCAGGGTTTCAGCGCCAGCCCCATCTCGAGGGTGCTGTGTGACCTTGCCCATGCCATCATTCATTGATTCAGAAAACATTCACTGTGTCCACAAGGTACTAACGATAGGGGAGATGGAAGAGGCCAAAGCTATGAACAGACAATTATCCCACACGTAAAACAGCTGTGCCTCACACAGGCCCCCCCCCCACACACACACACATAGGTGATCCCTAAATATTTGTTGAAGGAATAAGTGATACGACTTCATCACGGCACACTAGGGCAGGGACTCTTTGTCACTGATGTCTGTCCCAGGTGCCTACAACAGTGCCAGAAACACAGTGGGCGCTGAGTGTTTTGTCAAATGCACGGTAGAGGAATGCGTGGAGTTTTTTTGTGATTACAGAGGGCACCTAACCCACAAGAGTATGTGATGCTTGAACCAAATCTTGAGGAAGAGTGCGTGTTAGCTGGGTACGCAGGGCCGGACGGGAGGGTGATACAGGCAGAGAGAAGAGCCTGTGCCAAGGTACAGAGCCCTCAGTGTCCTCACCTGTCTGCACCTCGATTCCATCCTGTAAGAAAAAAGGACAGGGTTGGCCCTGTAGTAGCTCAGATTCTTCTAGTTCTAAGAATCTCTGATCCTAGAAATGAATACATTCACCCAGGTTAGGGCCCGACCAGTGCTGAGCAGCTTTGCATTCTAGGAGATCCAGGTTTTGACTTTGGCTCAGCCCAACTTCAGAATAAAGGCTTGGCGAACTCAGGCACCTCTTTTCCATCCCAGCACTCTCCTTTTCACTTTAGAAATCTCCCTCGAATCCCATACAATCAATTACACCACAAAAGTCAGCACTTCTTTGTATATTGCCATGATTTTCCTTTGTATTATTTGGGTTGTTGAAATAAAGCCTTTGTTAATTACAGATTTTTAAACTAACACAGGTTAATCATGGTCAACACGGAAAAGTATCACAGAAGAAAAGAAAAATCACCCATACTTTCACTACCTGATATAATTCCTTGAAGATTTGTTATTAAAATCCACATACATGGGGCGCCTGGGTGGCTCAGTAGGTTGAGCATCAGATGCTTGATTTCGGCTCAGGTCACGATCTCGTGGGTCCTGAGATTGAAACCCACACCGGGCTCCATGTTCAGTGGGGAGTCTGCTTGGGGAGTCTGCTCCTCCCCCCACTTGCACACTCTCTCTCTGTCTCTCTTTCTCTCTAAAATAAATACATAAATCTTTTTAAAAAATCCACATACATGTGAACTTGTAAAACCCACTGTCACAGACGGCTGCCCTGTGAGTTTTATATTCCCAACAAAGCATGAGCTGAGGGCAATCCTCTCTTACCCTCCATTAGTTGTGTCTCTGATGGGAAGAAATGTTGGCTGGGACCCCAAAACTTCAATTTTTTTTTTAAGATTTTATTTAGCGACACCTGGGGGGCTCAGTCATTAAGCGTCTGCCTTGGGCTCGGGTCATGGTCCCGGGGAGCCTTCTTCTCCCTCTCCCTCTGCCACTCCCCCTGCTTATGTGCACACTCTCTCTGATAAATAAAAAAAATATGGATAAAATCTTTTAAAAAAATAAAGATTTTATTTATTTGAGAGAGAGAGAGAGAACACGAGTGGAGGGGAGGGGCAGAGAGAGAAGCAGACTACTCCCTGAGCAGGGAGCCTGACGTGAGGCTCGATCCCAGGACCTTGAGATCCTGACCTGAGCCGAAGGCAGACGCTTAACCGACTGAGCCACCCAGTGCCCCAAAACTTCAATTCTTTAGCCAGCTGTAGACCATCGTGCCAAGTCTTCAAAGAACATGCTGCTCAGAGGACTTTTCATTGGGAGGCAGGGCTCTGGATCCAAACCACTATGTAGCTTCCTCACCCCGTCTAGAGTTGGCCTAGATTATGTGGGAGCCACCAGGCTTTGTTCCAGACCACAGACAGCACTGAGCGGCTTTCTGGCGGGGGTGGGGGGGGGTTGCTGGGGAGAGGCTGCTTAGGAACTTACTTCCCTACTTGCCTGAAGGGGCCCCCACAAATAAACCCATAACCTTAGCTTGCTCAGTTTCCCTTGGCCCTCCCACGGAAAGCTCCATCTCCAGCACACTGGTCCCTTTTTGTGGCCTAGTCCCTTGCTATTCAGTGAGTGGTCCATGGGCCGGCAGCATAGACAGCAAGATCTCTAGATGATGGTTTGTATGTTAATGTTTAAGAAGCGAAGTGCAAATTCTATTTCAGAAAGTCTAGGGTGGAATCTAAAATTCTTCATTTTCTTTTTTTAAAGACTTTATTTATTTATTTGACAGAGTGAGAGAGAGAGAGAGCACAAGCAGGGGGAGCGGGAGAGGGAGAAGCAGGCTTCCCGCGGAGCAAGGAGCCCGATGCGGGGCTCGATCCCAGGACCCTGGGGTCATGACCTGAGCTGGAGGCAGACGCTTCACTGACTGAGCCACCCAGGCGCCCCTGAAATTCTTCATTTTCTCCCATGCTTCCAGGTAATAGAGATACAGCTTCTTCACAGGGCACACACCCTGAGTAGCAAAGATCTGGGAGCCTCTTTTGCCCTCCCTTGTCCTCCCTGAAGGTGAAGGGGCAGGAGAGGTCTCAAGTGTTCCCTAGAGGTTAGAATGTGTAGATACTCGGACACACACACACACAGCGTTGGGGACTGTGTCGTGGGTGTTGCATACATGTTTGGTGAGTGAATGCATGAAGTTGAGGAATGCATTGAAGCCCTAAAGCTACAATCTCGCACCCCTCCAGCGACTTGCCCCTTTCAGCGTCAATATATATCATCAGCTTCCCAGTCACCAGATGCAATTGGTTCCCTGGCCATTTTTGCCCTGGCTCCCTTCCTGCCTTTCTCACTGCTTCTATTCTCATTCAGATACTGCTCATGTAGCCCCTGCCTTCCTGTCTCCACTCCCTTTCCCCTCCGGTTTTACTAAGAAGACGCTGCAGCTAAGATCTAGGCCTTGGCGGCATAGTTCCAGAATCTTCCTTGTCCACCCTGACCCTGCTTTTGCTACCTTGGTGTCTCGGGTTCCTGGAAACCACATCTGGTTTTCCCAGCTCCCCCAGCCCTGTTAACAGCCTGACACGTAACTTAATGCCCCCTTTCATCCGAGCTGCTGCCTCCATGACCTGCCCTGCCGTGCCCTTGGACCTGACAGCTTTCACATTCCAGACTGTTTACAGTGCCCCAGGCCTCTGGATGGTCCACAGGGAAAGCCCAACATGGCGGCCTCGTTCTCTCTTCCCATATTTCTGTGACTTTATATATCCTGCCTTCATAAGTAAGTTCTAAGCTCCTGGGAGGGCAGGGCAACCTGTGGCTTATTCCTCTTTATCCCTTGCGACACCGCCATCTTCATTCATTCATTCACTCATTTCTGAAGGATGGAATGTTCATACTGTGCCAGACCCGGTATCGGGGGTTAGCGCGGCACAAGGGAGGCAGACGCAGTCTAGTGTGTTCTGGGAGATTCCAGGCAACGGGGAAGTCTAGTAACGTGAGACTGGCAAACCGATTGTGGGCCCAGGCCGGTAGAAGTATTTGTGAACATGGTGGTGAACAGGCAGGGGCTGCCCATGTCTCGAACAGGTAAGGAAGAAATTTGGGCTGACAGATGCTGGAGGACTACCTTTAGGAGGCTGGGGGAGCAGCGGGAGAAGGAGATGGAGCATTGTCTGCTCTTTCCAAAATGAGCGCACACAAGGGGAAGTAGCAATTACGGTTCCGACAAAAACAATATTTCCAGTTGTTACCTGAAACAATAGGATTTGGGGGTGTAATTCTAAGAGGCGGGTGATGTAATGGGAATGGCACTAAACTAAACTTCTTTCTAGAACACTCAGATTCTGTGACCCCTTGACCTGCGTCTCAGTGTCACCTCTCCCTCTCTCGCTGGCTCTCAGACCTTGGCCAGCTCTGTTCCCCTACCGCAGCCTCCAGTTTCTTCCTCTCCGACTTGGCAGGACGTGCAGCGGGGTGGTGTTCATGGAGCTTGGAGTCTTGAACAGTAAGCTTCCTCCAGACTGTTGACATTCTTGGCATGCAACAGGAACAGAAGCATGGATCAGGAAGGCTCAAGCAGCAGAGCAGACCAAGGTCGGGGAGGTGGGTGCGGAGTGGAAGGAGAGAGGACCTGACTCAGTTACCACATCTGCACGGGACAAGGATGGCTTGGATCCTCCCCAACCCCGTCCCTGACCCATGACGACTACAATACGTTAGAGGGGCTGCAGATTTCCAAATCCCCCTTTAGCTTGTTAGAAGTTTGTAGGCACACTCCAGACTCTTAAATAGGGAGCCCAGGGCCGTGGCAGAGCCAGGGACTACGGCGCCTAGGGCAGCTGGGGGAGGGGGCAGCGAGTGAGTGGGGGGCTGCAGGGAGAGGCCTTGGGGGACTCTCCTGAGGTGAAGCCCAAGGACAGTCAGTCCCTGAAAAGGAGCTCACTTCTTGGCCTCAAAGAGCTGGCCTTGGCAAGTGTTTTAAAGGAAACATTTCAAGATCCCAGGTCTCCAAAGAATACAAATGGCATGGTATTATGCGAGGTGTTGGAGTTGTCTTTGCATAGGAGGGGAACTTCGCTGGAGGGAGGGCTTTGCCCTGGGGGTTGGATCTGCACCCTAATCTATAGAAGCCCATTTGCGGAAAACAGTAAGAGCCAACACTTAGAGAGCATCTGCTACGGTCCTAGGTGAGGATCCAAGCGCTTGACGTATGCTCATTAACTCAGCGCATGCTCAGAGCCACCCCCCCTCCCCCCCCCGTTTCACATAGAAGACAGGCACAGAGAGGCTAAGTAGGTTGGCCTGGATCACACAGCTAATGAGCGGAGGAGCAGGTAGATCTGTCTACAGAGCAATAAACCACAGCGCCCTTGGCAGCATCCGTGACTGTCCCCAGTAGAATTCCAGCTCTTCCTATCACCTTCCACTGGCTGCAGGCATCTCAGAACATCATTAATGCTCATCACTACCTCAAAACGAAGGGAGTCATTGGAACTGCTGGTAGATCTTGTTATGTTGAATGTGTTCATCAAGAGGCCCGTACGACTGGATTAGAAGTTGTATTTCAGGACACAGTAATCCATTTCCTTTGTCATCCTTCATAATTTATTAGATGCATTTTTTTCTGAGAAAGGGTCCACAGGCAGCACCGGGCTGCAAAAGGGGTCCACGGCCTGCTCTAGAAGGCTCTTCCTGAAGCCTCGGGAAGCATGCGCACTGAGCACCCTTCTGTGCCAGGCACTCCGCCTGCATGCTTTCCCCACAGCTCCACGGCTCTGGGAGCTAGCTGTGACAGACAAGGAGACCAGGACTAGCAAGGAGGGAGCCTTGTCTCTACGGGCACCATCGTGTAGGGGGCCAAACTGGGCCACGCGTCCAGGCATGTCTGACCGGAGTCCATTCTGTAACAACTGCCGCTGTCTTCCCTGGAAGATGAGTGCCGGCCCTCAAATGCAGGTCCCTCAAATACAAATGATCCCCCCCGCCCCCGCAAGATAAAGGACACCTGAATGCACAGCAGCCAACAGCACTTTTTCAGCCCCAGAGCGTCTCCAGACCTGGGGTATGCATTGAGGGCACTTCTGGGGAGAAGGGAAGCATCTGAGAGCAGTACCAGGCTCAGGGGTCAGCAGCCGGGGTGGGGGTGGGGGGAAATAATGGCTGCCAGCTGCCTGCCTGAGTTCAAATCCCAGCTCTGCCCCTTGCACACTCATGAACCAATTTCTCAACCTCTTGATGCCTCAGTTTCCTCAACTATAAAATGAGAATGATAACGGTACCTCCGAAGATGAGAATGGTCCTACGGATGCAGCGAGGTAGCACACGAAGCCCTTGGTGTGAGCCGTTGCCATTATTTTCTCCTGAGAGTGTTGCATGGAGGGAGCCCAAGGCTTCTGGAACAATGTTGGGAAATGCCCACCCTTTGTCTTTCCCCGTATCTGTTACCTGCTCACCCTTGCCCGGATTCCCGGATGTAATAAGCAGCAGAAACCCTCAAATCTGTGGCTCGCACCCCTGACTGCACATTGAAATCACCTGCAGAGCCCTCACGGTGGTAGGTGCCCAGTCCCCACCCCCCACCCGCAGACTAACAGGCTCTGACTCCAGGGCTGAGGCTCGACTAAGGAGCATTTCTTCCAAAGCCCTTCGGGAGATTCTGATGTGGAGACAGCTCCCAACCATGCCCTCAAAAGGAAACGGGGCTGTGTGCTGCTCTCGGGGGACAGCGAGGAAGGAGGGGGAGCCTCGGAGAGCACGCCCTGCTCTGCAGACAGGATGAGAAGGAACAGAAGCCCAGGCGTGGAGACGAGATGGGCAGCCTCAGGGAGGAAGAGGAGTGGGAGCCTGCAGTAAGAAAGAGAGAGAGAGGGAGCAGGGGGAGGGGCAGAAGCCGATTCCTCGCTGGGCAGGGAGCCGGACATGGGGCTAGATCCTGGGACTCCGGGATCATGGCTCCAGGCCCCGCCAGGCCGAGGGCCTAGGTGGTCTTCCCGCAGAAGGAGATGGGAAATACGGGGGTGAAGGAAAGAGGAGAATGTGCTCACAGCCTCTTTCTGTGCCCTCGGATGGTAGATCCTGACGGGTTGTTAACGCCTTGCAAGGAACACGGGAGGCAGTCTATCCCTCCTCCTCCCCTGACACACACACACACACACACACACACACACACACACACAGAGTGGCTCCCCATCCGCCCACTCACAAGCTCACACCCAGATTCCACCTCTACCCAACCCAGCAGAAAGTCCCAAGTCTGATCCATGCAAATATCTGGCAGCCAGAGCAGAACAGCATGCGGGGGGCGGGGGGGGGGGGGGGGCGGTCAGATCCCAGGTCCCCAAGGGTGCTGCCTTCTGCTGTAATGGGAGACTGCAGCAAGCCCGGAGCTCAGCAGGGCTGGGATTAATATGTTTTCACATGTCAAGAAAGGAAACAGGGGCAGAGCGGAGGAAAGTGACTTGCTCTCGCGTACGGAGTAGTGGTAGAGGCAAGACTCCAAGTCCCGTGCTCCTTTTCCCACACTCACCTGCAGATGTCGGCTTCGGCCCCTAATCTGCCAGTCCTAGGGACCTGACCCACGTCCCACCATGGTCCTGTGTCCGTAACAGGGTCTCCTGAGTCACCCGGCAGACGTCTTGAGCGGGCTGCTCTGGGGGAATCTCAAATACACCTCCGGCTCTGAGTCTGAATCAGGAGTGGACATGTGGGACATTTGGGGCTTGGCACTCATGTTGCCTTCCCCCCATCTTTTGTTTTGGGACATATTTTGGCCAGGTGAGATTTTCCTCTCGGCCCTCCCCCCGCCCCCAGCACCACCCCAAAGTGGAGACTATGTCTTTAAGAAAGGACGAGTCAGAGCCGCGGGGATCAGTTTCAAGCAGCCCTAAGAAGGCGAATCTGGATTGAGTTTAGGAAGAAAAAAGAAGAGGTTAGCTTTGGTCCTGCCTCTTTTCCTTTCTCGCCTTTGCTCGTCCCTCCTCCGGCCTTAGTCTGGAAACTCTGTTAACTTGGCCAGGAGGTTACGGAGCCCAGGGCTTTCCCCAGCAGCCTTGTCCTCTCACCTTGTCCCTCCTCCAGCTCCCAAGCACGCGATCTGGAGGACTGCTGGGCAAGTTGCTGGAATGACTAGGTATGTGGTCGGGACATTTTAACCTTCGCCCTGTCAGTGAGGACTGGGGAGTCCGAGACGGACCTGGTGGGAAATGGGAGGGGGACCCCCAGGACATCCAAGAACCTTGGTAACCGAGGCGGGGAGAAGATGGATGGGCTTTGGCCACACTCTTCTCGGTGACTCTACCAGGGGCTCTGTGTTCAGGTGTCTGTAGGCTCAGAGAGAGGCTTGGTCCGTGCAGCCTGGCCCCCCACCATGCCTGTGAGTTGCCTACTCGACCCCTGATGGGTGGGAGTTTGGGACTGGGGAGTGTTGGGTTTGCTGCTGGAGGAACTGAAGCCAGAGGGGTGCTGGGAACCCCATGAGAAAGGCAGATGGGACTATGTCCGGCCCCAGCCATCTGTCTGTCCACGAACCTCTGGGGGCATGTAGCCTTTCAGATGAGGTCAGTGGGATTCGGTCTGCTCGAGTTGCATTTGCAAAGGGGTCAGGAGCCGTGCAAGGTCTCCTTGGGCTTGTTTTCAACTTTCTGGGATGCCTACAAGCAAGGTTCTTAATTTTTAAGGACTCAGTTTACACTTCAGAGAAAAGGACTTAATGATACTTAGCCTAAAGATGGAAACCCAAAGAAAGGGGTAGAGAAGGCAAACTGGGCAGGTGATAGAGATTTCTGAGAGCTCCAGAATGTTTTCCCTGTATATTTCAGGATCCATCCGTGCATTTATTTATATATGTATTCAACACACATCTGTTAAATGCCTATTGGCACCCATCACTTCTGTGGGGAACCCGGCAACCCAACATGGCAGCTGATCCTCCCACCTGACCTCCTTTTCCAGGTCTCGGTCCCTCCTTTCCCTCGCCCGCATCCCAGCCCATTTGAGAGAGGGAAGAGGCACCAGCTTCTAGTGCACTCAGGTGACCTGATGAAGGCATGATAAGTGCTGACGCTGTTGGCAATGGAGTGGGTACGTCTCACCTGACAACAGTCCCTATTGAAAGAGACTTGGGCCTGAGCTCCAAACATGACCTCAACCACTGGAAAGGACTTTGAAGGTCAGGAACCAGCAGGGATGCAGAAAGTTAGCCTAACCCCTCCCAGGCAGAAGGGGACAGGCCAGGCCTATCTTTGGACATTAGGGGTAGAGCTGGGCCCCTGGTTGGGCCTTCAACATCAAATGTGGGCCAAGCAGTGGATGGCTTTGCCAAGAACATCTGAGGACTGTTCTTTGTGACTTCAGTGAGTTGTCATAACTTGGGCAGCAGGCATGCTGGGATCTCAGCCACCTAGGCTGTTGAGGAAGAAGGGGCGGGGTTGGGAATACTGGTTCTTGGGAGGTCCTTCGGGTGTGGAGGGCTTAGGCATGGCACAGGTAGGCTCGTATATGTGTGTGTGTGTGTGTGTGTGTGTGTGTGTGTGTGTGTGTTATAGGAAGTAGCTCCTATGAAAAAAAAAAGCCTGGCAAAAGCCAGTGGGAATTATAACCCTATCCTAGTAGGCTTGGGATTCAGGCCTGGAGTCCTAACTGGCAGGTTGCATAAGGCCCAATGAATACAGTGAAGGAGCACGGAGACCAAAGCCAGGGCCTGCTCACCCTGCCTGGGCAAAAATGGGAGGGGGCTGAGTGGATGGGTGAGCTTCATGACTCTAGTTGAGAGGGGCTGAGGGGGACTGCCAGGAGCTACCACCACCCTCCTCACAAACAAAGCCTCACAGCAGTATCTGTCTCCACTGCACTCTGGGAACTTGGGGCTTGAGCAAGGCTTAGCTAAGGCGTGGTTTCTGAGCCTGGAGGGGAGATGGGGAATAGATTGTGTGATTTCTCCGGGCTGTGATGTTGACACTCTGCAAACGTCCCCTCGTCCACCCTGGCTGCTCCTGCATCCCCAAGAAGTGCTGGCACACAGGAAGGGGAGGGGGGCGAGGAAAGCCGGGGATTGTGTTAGAAAGGTTAAATGCCAGCCAGCATTCTACAGATAGAATAAGGAGCTGGGCCTTCCCATCTAGGGCCGCTTCATGGAAGAAACTCAGGAAAGGTGGTTTCCTCTCCCTGGGGAGGGTGCATTTTTTGAGAAGTGCCTAGCTTCCTCTCCATTTTCTCCACAAGTCCAGTCATCTGAGGGGACCAGGTTTTGTGTACTATATTCTTGTAAAGTGGAGAAAACCTCCCCTGAAATGTAAGGCCTGAGTGATTCCAGTAAAAAGATCCAAGTGAAGGAGGCTTCTGCCCAAGTATGGGAAAATATCCATCCATCTCGCCACTTAATTAGAAAAATGATCTGCCGAGTAGTGAGTCATGCTGCCTGTCAGCAAACAGCACCATCTCTTGCCACAGAGCCAGGAATAACGTAGGTGAGAGATGACAGCAGCAGTGACGAAGAGAAGACACGGAGGGATTCGGATGCCTGGTGCCACCAGCCGCTTGGACCACCTTTGCCCCCTCCTGCACAATAGATAATGCACCCAGCAGAGCCGCGTCATCTGTGACGCAGATCAGTATGGCTGGGGCTCGGCACGCATCTTGATAAGTGGGGTCTCCACGGGGGGCATCCAGGATCGATCCACAGCTCTTTGCATAGTCCGGGAGTTCATTTTTATTGAGGGAAACATACATACCGTAAATTGCATAAAGCACACTAGTCGTGAACGTACAGCTCAATGAATTTGTACATTTGTCTACATCTGTGTGTAACCAGCACCCGGCTCAAGGTATAGAACCTTAGAGGCACCACAGAAGGCTCACTTTTGCCCCTTCCGCTCGGGGGTTCTTTATTTACATGGACCGAAGTGCTGCAACCAAATGTTTGGGATCAGTGGTGTGCTGGTAAATGTTTAACAGCCAGTTCTGGTGTGTGTGTGTGTGGGGGGGGTGTTCTGCTTTGTAGCCTTTGCCAAGTTTTGTGGCATAAATATTCCCACCGTGGCTGATTTCAAGCTACAGACGGTTTAACAACTGGCTGGCAAAATTGTGGCTCTGGTGAGGCAGGACAGGCTGGTGGCTGTGATGGGGTATCAAAGAGAGTCAGGTCCACCGTCTACCCAGCCCAGCCCGCTGAGGTGCCGGTAAGGGTGTGCTCTCGAGTAGTCCCAAGTCCAGCCCCCTTGGCGAGGAGAGAATTGATCACAGGATTGAAAGTGATCTCTAATTTCTTTTGTCCCTGCACCAGACGTCAGTTGTGCCCCTATATCGTGGCAAGTTCTAGGGTCACAAAGAGGAGTAAACCATGGTTCTCTCAAGGAGTTTACGTAACACAGCACTTGGAGGGAGAGGCAGACATGTGGATATATGTGCAATCAAGCGTTCTAGGGGCTGGGGTAGGAGACTACACAGGACTTATTGAGGGCACCAGAGAGGGCTCATTTCTGCCTTGGAATCGAAAATGCATTTCCTTTTTGTTACTAAGTTTTTAATTTTAATTCCAATATTTACTTTGGGAAGTGCCTGGGGATTGAGGAAAAGAGTGTCAGGCTCATACATGCCTGAGCATGTACATACATGAGCCTATACACATAAGCGCTTTCTAATTATTAGCTCCAATCAGGAATTATTAGCTACTAACTTGGGCAAGCCCAGAACCTAAGTCTCATTGTCTTCGTCATGAAATGAGAATAAGAGGGGCACCTGGGTGGCTCGGTCAGTCAAGCATCTGCCTTCAGCTCAGGTCAGGATAGGGCGGGGGGGACTGGGATCGAGCCCCACATCTGGCTCCCTGAGCAGCGGGGAGTCTGCTTCCACCCCTCCCCCGCTCCTTCTCTCTCTCTCTCTTGCTCACTTTCTCTCTCTCTCAAATAGATAAATAAATAATCTTTAAAAAAAAGATGCCAACCTTGTCGGGGTTGTCTTGAGAAGTACATACGATCACGTATGTGAACTGACTGCCCCAGAGCAGGTTCTCAGCAAACGCTGGTTTTCCTCCCTTCTCTGCTTTCCCATACAGTGACTTACGACCTCGCCTGAGAAAACCCAGCTCGAACATCTTAGGAAATAAATACATCAAATACATAAACCAACCCGGTGGGGGGGGGGGGTGACTCTTTATTTTGAAATAATTACAGATTCAGAGGAAGTTGCAAAAAAATGTACAGGGGGTCCTGTGACCCTTCACCCAGTGTTTCCCAGTGTTGACATCTTAATTATAGAGTATCAAAACTAGGAAATTGATATTGGTACAATCTACAGAGCTTCTTCAGATTTCACAGTGTTACATGCGCTCAGTATGTGAGTGTGTGTATGTATCGTGTGTCTGCAATTTTATCACATGTGTAGATTTGTGTAACCATCCCCACAGTGGAGATGCAGAACTGTCGGCTCACCGCAAAGATCTCCCTGGTGCTACCTCTTGGCATTCATACCCACCCACTACCTACTCCTTACCCACCCCCCGTAGCTAGACCCCAGCAACCCAGAGGCTCTTCTTCAAGAGTATATATTGTTTTTGTTATTTCAATAATGCTGTACGGAAGAATTCATAACCTGTGTAACCTTTCAGTACTGGCTTTTCTCATCCAGCAGAATTTTCTTGAGACCCTTGCAATTTTTTTTTTAAGATTTTATTTATTTACTTGAGAGAGAGTGAGCGAGAGCAAGGGCACAAGAGGGGAGTGGGCGGAGGGGCAGAAGGAGAGGGAGAAGCAGACTCCCCACTGAGCAGGGAGCCCGACATGGAGCTCGATCCCGGGACTCTGGGATCATGACCTGAGCCGAAGGCAGACGCTTAACCTACTGAGCCACCCAGGAGCCCCGAGATCCTTGCAAGTTATTGCATCTATCAGTAGTTCATTCCTTCTTTTTGCTGAGTAGTAGTCCATGGTATGAATATACTACTAGTTCGTTTGACCATTCACCTGTTGAAGGATATCTGGGTTGTTTCCACTTTGGGGCTATCAGGAGCAAAGCTGCCATGAACATTTATGTAACGGGTTTGTCTGTGAACATAAGTTTTCATTTGTCTGGGGTAAATGCCCGAGAGTGCAATTGCCAAGTTGTATGGTAATCGCATGCTTAGTTTTTAAAGAAATTGTCAAACTATTTTCCAGAGTGGCTGTACCATTTCCCATTCCCACCAGCAACGCATGAGTGATCCAGGTTCTCAGCATCCTCACCAGCATTTGGTGTGGTCACTGTGGGTTTTCTTTTTCTTTTTTCTTTTTTCTTTTTTTTTTTTAAGTTTAGCCATTCTGATAGGTGTGGGGATATTGTACTGTGGTCTTAACTTACCTTTCCCTAATGGCTACTGATGCTGACCACCTTTTCATGTGCTTTGCCATCTGAATATCCTCCTCAGTCAAATGTCTGTTCATGGCCTTTGTCCATTTTCTAATTGGATTGTTCATTGTTTACTGTTGAGTTTTAAAAGTGCTTTATGTATTCTAGATACTAGTCCTTTGTTGATTATGTGCTTTGCGAATACTTTCCAACACTCTGCAGCTTGTGTTTTCCATTTGCCCAGCAAAACGTTTTATTGAGTTTATCAGTTTTTCCTTTTATGCCTCATCCTTCCAGCAGCAAATCTAAGAACTCTTTGTCTCGCCTTGGATCTTCTCTAACCCATTTTGAGTTAACTCATTCTTTTGTAAGGTGTGAGGTTTAGGCTGAGGGTTTTTGTTTGTTTGTTTGTGTTTTGTTTTGTTTTATTTGGAAGCTTTTTTGGTTTTTGTTTTGTTTTTTGTTTTGTTTGTTTGTTTGTTTTCCCTATGGGTGTCAATTCCTTCAGTGCCGTTTGTTGAAAGGGCTATCCTTCCTCCACTGAATTACTTTTGCACCTTTGTCAAAATCAGTTGGGTGTAGTCTGTGGGTCTATTTCTGGGTTCTCTGTTCTGTGCCATTGATCTGTATACTGACCTCATAATTGAATTGAGACAGTGTTCTCTCCTTTTCTATTTTCTGTAAAAGGCTGTGTAAAATTGGTGTTAATTTTTCTTTGTTTGGTAGAATTCTCCAGTGAAACCGCCTTGGCCTGGAGACGTCTCTTTTGGAAGCTTTTCAAATTTTGAATTCGGTTTTTTAAATCATAGGACTATTCAGATTATCCATTTCTTGACTGGGGCTTTGGTAGTTTCTGGTTTTGAAATATTGGTCCATTTCTTCTAAGTTGCTGAATTTATGAGTGTAAAGTCGTTCATAATATTTGCTTATTCTCTCTTTAAGGGTTTCAGGATTTGTACTGATATCCCTGTTTTATTCGTAATATGGGTGATTTGTGTCTTCTCCCTTTCACCTTTGCTATTCTTGCTCGACGTTTATCAGTTCTGGTGATTTTTTTGAGAGCCAGCTTCTCGTTTCATTGATTTTGCTCAGTTGCGTTTTCATTTTCAATTTCATTGATTTCTGCTCTTATCTTTATTCTTTCCTTAATCTTCTTGCTTTGGGTCTATTTTTCTCTGCTTCTACTTTCTTGGAGAAGGAACTTCCAAATTATGGATCTAAGGCCTTTCCCCTTCTCTGTTATAAGCATTAAGTGCCCTATATTTCCCTCTAAGCACTGTTTTAGATCCCACAAGTTTTGATATGCGGTATTTTAATTTTTACTCAGTTCAGTGTATTTTAAATTTTTCTCTGAGACTTCCTCTTTGACGATTGTTTAGAAGAGTGTTGTTTAATTTCCATGTACTTGGAGATGTTCCTGTTGTCTTTTTTTAAATTGATTTTTAGTTCGATTCCATTATAGTCAGAGAATACACTCAATATGACTTCAAATATTTTTAATGTGTTGAGGTTTGTTTATGGCCTAGGATATGGTTTACCTCAATGAATGTTCCATGAATGCTTGAGAAAAATGTGTACTCTGTTCTTGCTGGGTCGAGTGTTCTATGTATGTCAGTTAGATCTTATGGGTTGACTGTGTTGTTGAGTTCTGATTTTCTGTCTAGTAGGTCTAACAATTATTGCAAGGGAAATGTGTAAGTCCCCAGCTGTAATTGTGGATTCACCTGTATCTGCTTTCAGCTCTGTTAGCGTTTGCTTCTAGTACTTTGTAGCTCTGTTGTTTGTTATATCCACATTTAGGATTGCTGTCCTCCTGGTGGATTTATCCTTTCATCATATGTAATGTCTCTTTTTCCTTGTAATTATCTTTATTCTAAAGTCTACTTTATCTGATATCAATACAGGCTCTGTTGCTTTTTAAAATTAATGTTTGCATGACATACCTTTTCCATCTTCTTACTTTCAGCCTACTTATATTGTTATGTTAGAAGTGAGTCTCTTGTGGACAACATATAGTTGAGTTGTGTTTTCTAGTACACTTTGCTAATCTCTTTCAGTTTTAATATATGGATCATTTATATTTACTGTGATTATTGATATGTTAGGGCTTAAGTGTGCCACTTTATTTTTTTAAAGGTTTTGGGTTCTCTTATTTTTTTAAAGATTGTTTTTATTTATTTATTTATTTATCTGATAGAGAGGACGAGCACAAGTCGGGGGAGGAGCAGAGGGAGAGGGAGAGAGAGAAGAGAAAACCTCAAGCAGCACGGGACTCCTATCTTCAGATGCAGGGTATGAGAGTGGGGCTTGGGAGCCTGGGATCTAATCACACTTCCTGTCCTTGGACAAGTCACTTCACCTGTCTGAGCCTCCAGGGCCGGGGTCGTATGAAGGTTTAAATGATTTATGGTCTGTGAAAGACCTATGAGAGACCCCCAGTCTCATACCTGTTGCAGCAGGTCCTCATAAAGGAGTGTGTACAAAAGGATGAGGCAGGGGCAGCCTGAGACCCTTTGTTGCCCTGAATTTTCAAAATTATAAAGTCTTTCAAACATACAGCAAAGGAGAGAGTAAAATGTCAAATCTTAACATTTTAGCCACATTTGCTTCAGATTTTTGTTAAGAAACAGCTCATTAGGATCTAGCTGTGAGCTCCACCCCATCCTAGCCTAGAAGAAGCCAGAATCTCTGTTCCTAATTCTCATGCATGTATTTATACTTTCACCACATACGTATGCATCCATAAACCATATATATTATTTTGCATGTTTTTGAACTTTCTGTAATTGGCATCATAAGTACATACATATTCTTCTTTTTTTTAAGATTTTTCTTTTTTTTTTTAATTTGACACAGAGAGAGAGAGGGAGCACAAGCTGGTGAAGCAGCAGGCAGAGAGAGAGGGAGAAGCAGGCTCCCTGCTGAGCAGGGAGCCCGATGCGGGGCTCTATCCCAGGACCCTGGGATCATGACCCAAGCCGAAGGCAGTCACTTAATCGACTGAGCCACCCAGGCGTCCACATATTCTTCTTTTTGCTCTTGAGATTTATCCATGGTGATACACAATTAGAATTTATTCATTTTATTGCTGTATACTCTTCCACATAATGGTTGTACCACAACTTATTCATCCATTCATCAATTGTTAGACATTTAGATTTCTTGTCATTTTTCACTGTTTATAAACAATGCCTCTCTGAAATATCTTTTGAAGCATTCAAAAACGCCGACAGCTTCGAGTTCAGTCCAGTTCAGTGGCAGGTACACTTCCAATCAATAATCCCCACGTGGTGTCTGTGGGAAATCTCAGAAAGCTTGGTTAACCACAGTCTGGCCCTCTTTGGTTAGGTGTGAGCTGGTTGCATCAGGTCCGCTGGGTCCTGTGTGAAGTTGTTGTGGTATTCAGAACCCAGTCAGACGCGCCCCCCCCCCGCAACATTTTGGACCCACACATGCGTCTTCTGCACCCATTGTCAATCTTGTGGCCTCCCTCATCGTGGCCCTATTAAAATTCCTCCTGTCACTGTCACTTTCATGCCCATCCCCTTCAGTGTGCAACGTGCTCAGTGTCCCTCCCTTCACCATTCTTCATTTGTTAGCCTACAGTCCTATGGCCCCAGGGAAGGGAAAGAACCCTAATGTTTATTGAGCGTCTGCTTTGAACACTAACACCAAGTGAAGTGCTTTTAGATGACCCACCCAGCCTTCCAAGCAGTTGTTACCGTTTCCATTACATGGAAGAGGAAACCACAACCCAAAATGGGTTAAGAGAGTGCAGCGTTCATACCTATGGGCGTTGTGGGCACTATGGGATGGGGGCTGGGGCAAGGCAGCGTTCTGCCATGCCTGTGAGCAGCCTCTGATGGAGGAACTAGGCTTAGCTCTCTTTGGAGGTTTTGTTGCGCATCCTGGAACCGGATTCTTCCTTTCAGGGGCTGTACCCTAATCTTCCCTTGAGAGGGTATCCCAAGGAATCGGAGCTGGATAGGAGCACAGATCCTACCTATGGAACTCCACATTTCACTGAACATACCCACTCACGCTCACACACACACACACACACCCTTACTAACTCAGACTAACAAAGGGCCCAAACATGTATTAACTGACTGCAGCATGTCACTTGGTCCAGAGGTACCTTGTTTACCTTCTCATACCTACTCTGTAATGAAGTATTATTATTCCCATTTTTTTCTGATTTATTTTTTTAAGATTTTATTTATTTATTCGAGAGAGAGAGAGAGAGCATGAACAGGGGGGAGAGGCAAAGGGAGAGGGAGAAGCAGGCTTCCCGCCAATGAGGAAGCCCAGTGTGGGGCTTGATCTCAGGACTGCAGGACCATGACCTGAGCCGAAGGCAGACACTTAACTGACTGAGCCACCCAGGCGCCCCCTTTCTCCTGGTTTAGACATTGAACCTCAGGGAGTTTAAGTCACTTGCCCAGGGTCCCAGAACATGGATGTGCTGGAGGCAGTATTCTAAACCAGAGTGACACAGGGTGGCCCCCGGAGCACTCCGACCCCAAATAAAGAGCAAGTGTCATGCTCCTTGGTCCGACGGACTCAAATCTTTTAGTCCAGGAGCACCTGGAGTGTGCTGGGCTCTGCACCAAGCACTCGGTGCCGAGTGAGACTGACTTCACCTAGCTGTCACTTCAGGGAAACCAGAACTGCTCTGGTTCCACCCAGCTTGCCTCCGGTCCCATCAAAGGACAGCCATTATCTATACTGAGTGAACAATTTGTAACTCCCTTTTTATCTCTTCAGCCAGTCATCATTTGTTTAACAAGCCTTTGAGTGTTTCCTCTGTGCCAGACCCGCACTAGGAGCTGGTGATTCAAGGAGAAGGAAGACCCATTCCCCGCCCTTGAGGAACACACGGTTCAGCAGCAGAAACAGACATAGAGACACATAACGATAAGCCAGTGGGCACATGCTAATGAGGGAGGACTGGACTGGATGCAGCGAGAATCTAGAGGAGGGAATCCCCGACTCTGCTTGTAGGAGGCTTCATGGGGGAGACGAAGCTTCAGTTGGATCTTAGAGGATGGATAACCATTTCTAGGTAGGCTGTGGGTGGCATGGCACACAGAGGGTAGGATGAAGGCCAACATGGAGGTGTGTTTTGGAAATAGTAAGTAGCTGGATGTAGATCAGGGATCTCGACTGAACATGCTGAGAGGGCCCAGGAAGTTACTATAAGTGAGGGAAGCAGGCCACGTACAAACCAACACAAGCTCAAGCATGATAAGTGGTCCTCCGTGCCCGAAACACCGTAAGGAGATGTGTGGACTGTGGGAAATGGGAGAGTTTGCACCCCATCTATGGGGACATCGGCTTCTAAGCTGTGCTGTTCATTCTCATCTAGAATTACTGACCTGGGTTGCTACGTTTTCCCATTTTTCAAGATGCCAGAAATTCAGATTTGGTTTCAATATAAAATAACATCACTTTTGGGGCACCTGGGCGACTCAGTCGGCTAAGCCTCTGACTCTGGATTCTGGCTCAGGTCGTGATCTCAGGGTCGTGGGACTGAGCCCCGAGTTGGGCTTTGCAAAGCTCCATGTGGAATCTGCTTGAGATTCTCTCTCCTTCTCCTTCTGCCCATCCCCCAGCTTGCGTGCGTGCTCTCTCTCAAATTTATTTATTTATTTGTCGGGGGGGGGCACAAGTAGGGGGAGTAGCAGGCAGAGGGAGAAGCAGGCTCCCCTGCTGAGCAGGGAGCCCGATGTGGGGGTCGATCTCAGGACCCTGGGATCATGACCTGAGCCGAAGGCAGATGCTTAACTGACTGAGCCACCCAGGCGTCCCCCAGATAAATAAATAAATCTTTAAAAATAATAAAATACTGTCATTTTTGAACCTTGTGACAATGATTTTAAATTCGTGAGCTACATCATCAAAACATGTCTCCCAGCCGCTCCTCTGTGGCCTCTGGAATGGCTGTAACTTGAAGAGCAGAGGGAGCAGGAAAGAAACACGGGGGCCAGATGCCCTGCCCTTCCCTTCCACAAGTAGCCCGGCTCCTGGGTGATGCAGAAATATATCCACCTGACTTTCAGAATCACCTTTAAAACAGAAGAGAGCACAAACAAGTCACAAGAAGTCGGAGAAGAAAACAGTGGAGGCAGGATTTCACGTCCCCTCCCTTCTTCCCTTTCTGGGTTGAAACATTTCGCGTGTGGCTTATGTACTCATCCGATTCTGGCCCCCGGCTCTTGATTCTCAGCAGGCTAGGGGTGGGGATGGGATGAAAAACAAAAGGAGTACCAGAAGGGCCAGGCGAGGACGGTCTCTCCGGAGCTGCCCACGCAGGATGCTGCTTGCCTTCTCTTTCCCCCTCTCCCCTCAGCTCTGGGCTTCCCCACGAGGCCTGCCAGCCCTGACTGGCAACTGCCAGATCCCGAGTGCTTTCTGTCGGGTAAAAGGGGGTAGAGCGGCCTGGGGTGGAGCCTGGAGGACTCCGGAGGCCCTGCCTGGAGACACAGGCCTTGCAGGCCTCATGGCTGAAGCCACCCCCTCGGCCCCTGCCCCTGTGCGTTCTGCGCTCGCCTCTAAGCTCTCCGGTCCCTAGTCTCTGTGATTTCAGCAGGAAAACATCTAGAGTGTGTTCAAACCACACGGTCTGGCAGAGCGAGCTAGTCGTTTGAAACAAAAGCCTGAAGCTTCACTTCCTGGGCTCCAAGCTTGTGTGGGGATGCAGTGGCAGGCAGCCCAGTCTGCTGCCTCTGTGGGGGGCTGGGGGCTCCAGTTCAGCCCCAGTAGGGGTCCAGGAGAGGACTGTCACCGGCTGACTTCCTGGCCTCACTGTTTTGCCATGCCTTACTTTGCCCCCCATCGACTTCCTCCCTGAGGGCTCAGTTGCTCTGTTTTCTTTTTAAAGATTTTATTTATTTATTTGAGACAGACAGAGAGAGAGAGGACACAAGCAGGGGGAGCAGCAGGGGCAGGGGGAGAAGCAGGCTCCCCACTGAGCAAGGAGCCCGACGCGGGGCTCGATCCTAGGACCCCGGGATCATGACCTGAGCCGAAGGCAGACGCTTAACGGACTGAGCCACCCAGGCGCCCCAGTTGCTCTGTTTTCTTTGTCTGTGAGTTGGTCCTCACTCCCGACCCCTTTTTCAGGCCAGTAGGGACCTGGAGTGTTAGGGCCAGGCTGGGGCGGGGTGTCCTGGAGCCGGAAGGGGGTTGGGAACTGGACCACACCTATTTGTAAGCAGTAATGGGAGGAGCCGGCGGGGAGGATTGAAGAGGCAGAACCTTGGGAAGAGGCTGAACCTCAAAGCTGAGCAGGGTGTCCGACCAGGAAGCCGGTCCCTGAGTAAAAGGAGGTGCTATGAGAACCTGTGCAGTGAACAGGGAGCCGGGGGCCTAGGTTGAAGGTGTGGACCTACTGGGAGCCCAGTGCGTCATAGGTGCTTTATTGAGTAAACAGATGGATGAATGAACAAAGCACGTGTAGACATGCAATTCAGGGGTCTCACAGACCCCCATCAGGGGGCTCCTGCTCAGAATTCTTTGCTTACCCTCTCCACTCATGCATGTGCTCCAGGCCAGGCCTGGGCTAGGTACGCAGAGTAGTGGGGTACAGGAGAGAGGAGAGTTGGGCTCCGTGCCTCCACCGGGGTGCCCACAGTTGACTTGGGGGAGATGGGCAACACACACACGCAACCACAACAGACGTTTCCCTACTCAGGAGTTCTCGATGCCAGCAGACCGAATACCCCTTGATCAATAACCAGTTCACTGTCACTTCATTTGCTCTGCTAAAATGAATTTTCTAGAAAATGTCCCCCTCCTACACATATAACGACACCCCGAAGACACTCCTGGGGGCCTCTGCAGATTTAACCAGGTTACATTTTGTGCATGAACATCGATCATGTCCCAAGTGTTATTAATGATATTAATAGATGCCATTCATTGAGAAGGATCTGTGTTACAAGGTGGTCGCTACGTGTTATTTGTCATCCCTGTGCTGACTCAGTGGAGTAGACAATGTTACTGGCCCCCATTTTACACCTGAGGGAACTGGGCAATGAGAAGTTTCCTTAGGAAATTGCCCGGAGGGGCGCCTGGGTGGCTCAGTCGTTAAGCGTCTGCCTTCAGCTCAGGTCATGGTCCCAGGGTCCTGGGATCGAGCCCCACATCGGGCTCCCTGCTCTGCGGGAAGCCTGCTTCTCCCTCTCCCACTCCCCCTGCTTGTGTTCCCTCTCTCGCTATGTCTCTCTCTGTCAAATAAATAAATAAAATCTTTAAAAAAAAAAAAAGAGGAAATTGCCCGGAGTCACCGAGGAAGCGGCAAAGGTGTGATTTGGCCCTAGGCACTCTGGCCTCAAGCCTGTGCTCCCTCCAAAACAACTTCTTCAACGCGCCGGTGCCCATTTCAGCACGCTTTCCTCTGGTTGTCCCTTTTCTCAGAGGCTGTCATGCATCAGGCTCCCCGAGGCCCCCTTCTTGACCAGGGTGGCCTCCCCGCCTCTTGGGCCACACACAGTCGATGATTTGGGCAAAGACTGACTCCATCTCACCCGGGCCTGGATTCCTAAGCCCTCGTCCTTCCCCACTCCAGGCGAATGGAACCCCAAGTTTTAGGTACGATCTTTGCTAGAAAGGAGTGGAGATTCTGCAGGCCCAAAACAAACCGACCACACTGTGAGGGGACCAGGTTAGTCTTACACTTGAAGCTGAGCACATGTGTTTGTCCTGCCAACACTTCCTGGGCCCACGCTCTTTGTGTGGTGACGGAGATACAGAGATGAATGAGGCCTTGTCCTTAAAGAGCTACCAGGTGAACTGGGAGGCATGCAGGGAGTCAGTTCCAGAGGAGCATGGCCAGTCCTGTGGTCATGGAAGGAGGAGGCGTGGAGCTGAGGGGACACAGGTCAATCTTCGGCCCAACAGACTGGCACTCCAGGCAGAGCTTCTGGAACAGTGTGGGAAGCGAGTGAAATCAGGAATCCAAAGAATTGGAAACGGGTGTCCGGGGCCAACATGGCCTCAGTGGAGGACACCGTGGCTTTTTGGATTCTCACATGCTTGGGGCTGATGCATCTGACACAACCAGAGACCAGCCTTTCAGACAGCAGCGTGACTTCAGATTCCTCCTAGTTTGGGAACTCTTCCCCAGGCGAGGGGAAGTGAAGGTGCTGCTCCCAGAGCAAGAACTCAAGCTCCTGTCAGCATGAGCATCAACCTGCAGCCTTGTCAGGGTGTCCCACCCACTCACCCCTTGGCATGGTTTGGGCCCCCACGGAACTCGAGGGATTGCATAAAGAGAGTGGCTCGTGGAAATTTCCTAAATGATGTGGCCTTGGCTGTGGAACATTCTGGAAGCTCCCACGTAGGGTACGGGGCCATCGGGGTCCAAGCTGCCACTGAGCAGCAGGGCCGGGGACAACTAAGACCCAGCAAACTTCCCAGCTTCTAGCACACAGTAGGTGCTACAATTAAAGAACGGCTCCGCCGGGGCATGAGAAGCAGCGTGAGTACAGCGTCTAAAGGGTATGGGGAAAACTCAGGGCCAATCTGGTACAGATGGCACCATCTGGGAAATGCAGGGAGCAGGGTGCAGTAGCAGTCCTGGGGGTCCAGTGGGAATCTAGTTCCCCGACCCGCAGGCCTACGAAGGCCGGGGGGGTCTTTGCAGAGACCCAACGTTAAGGGAAGGGTGGGGCTGGCAGGAGCCAGACCTGCCAACTGGCTCCCCAGCAGCGAGCTGAGCCTCGGAACTGGGGGCCGCGTACCTTGTGGGGGGGGGGGGCTGTTGGAGAGACCAAGGACAGTGGCCCCATGCACGATGGATGGGGAGGAAAACCAGCCCCTCCTGGTGGGGTGCCCGTGGGAGGCCCCCATGGCCTCGGGGGCTCAGCTCACGCCCAGCCTCCGAGGCAGTGCCCAGAGCAGTGCTATTTGCAGTGTCCTCTCAGACCGCTTGCCCAGTGCCCTCTCAGGCTGGGCTCCCACGGACTCTGGAGCTAGCCAGGTTGAGCGGGCAGAATGTCTTTGACCGCCCTCGCTGACTGAGACAGGCCTGGGACCGGCAGGGACTGACATATAAATAGCTTGCCCTTCACTCGGGGGTTTAAGATGACCGTGTGATGCCTTGTTACGTTGTGTATAGACCACAGTCTGCACTTGCGTAGACCTGGCAAACATGAACGTCTGCTGAAAACAGCTTTAGTTTGGGGTTGTTTTTTTGTTTTTTTGTGGTTCTTTTTTTTTTTATGGCTGAGAACTTACCAATGGTAAAGGCCTGAGTGGGAGCTTCCCCCAGTTTTCTTAAGGCCCCTCCATGGACAGGTAGGAGCACCTAAACAAAGCTCCCAGTTCAGGGAGACAGTTTCACAGCCAAAGCCAATGAAAATCAAGGCTGCCTCCTGGAAACAGGGGCTCACCCCCCATTGGTCCTTGGATGTTGCTAAGCACTTTCATTGGTCCGTTTTCCCTAACTCCCTGGTCCCTGCATTCCTAACCTTTTAAGGTTTGGAGTTTCTTTGCTCCTAGGCCTGCCCACAGCCCCGTCTGATAGGTGAAAGACAGAGTCTTCTAGACAACACCAGGCAGCCTATCTTCCTGGAAAAGTATTGAATGGCCCTCGACCCTAAGAAGCCATCCCTAAGAGTCTAACAGCAATAAGGCAACTCCATATGCCTAGAAGAGGCATTTGGCCAGGCCAAGTGTTGGAAATGGCCGAAAGCTCGTGCTTTCCAATTGCTACATCTTTAAACAAAGAGAAAAAATACGCCTGTGCCTCCCGAAGGCTGATGTGAGAACGAACTAATCAGAGTGATCACGACGCACTTTGCCAATATAAAAGTGAGCTGGCGGTGCTCATTATCACCAAGGAATCTGGCCCATTTCCTCCTCTTCCTGTGGTTACGAATGCAGAGAGCTTATTAAAGTTGAGAGTCTGGTGGCACTGATAAATGGGCCATGCCATCTGGATGCCGGCTCCCAAATCCTGGGCTGAGGATTATGCTGTCTTCTCTGGGGACGTTTCAAGAACAGACACCGCAGAGGATGTTCAGGAGTCACCTTTGTCCTGTGTTCCTGCCTCTCAGTGTCTTTACATTGTTGGCAAAGCCCCTATTGGTGGCTCAGAGCAAAATGCAGATGGAACAAATAAAGGAGCTCCCCTGAGCCAGGCACTAGGTTAGTTTCCCTTACACCTCTTTTTTCATTTAAGACCCCTCCCAACAACGTTACCACTCTGGTATTGCTGTTATTATTATCATCAGGGCTGTACAGATAGGAAGACCGGGGCTCAGAGAGGTGAGGTGGCTTCTCAAAGTCACACAGCTAATAGGAGGCGGCGCTGGGATGAAAACCCCAGGTTTATTGAAATCAAAATGCAGTGTGATGTATTCCTTTCCCTGTGTTTGAATCTTTATTTCTCAGTAGGTATTAGCAGGCTGAGCAGGGGGACAAGGGAGCTGGCCCTTGCTGTGTTTCTCAGTTTTACAGAGACTTTGCTCAGTAAACTGTTCCACTGAAGTCATCAACATTGAAGATGGTTCACTGTTCCCATTCTTTTTTTTTTTAAGATTGTATTTATTTGACACAGAGAGAGAGAGAGAGATCACAAGCGGCGGGGCGGGGTGGGGGGGGAGGGAGAGGGAGAAGCAGGCTCCCAGCCGAGCAGGGAGCCTGATGCGGGCCTCGATCCCAGGACCCCAAGATCATGACCTGAGCCGAAGGCAGATGCTTAACCGACTGAGCCACCCAGGCGCCCCTCACTGTCCCCATTCCTGGAGCCTTTGCATTTTCACTGGAACATTGGCTCTGGCTAGGAAATGAAGCATTCTGATGGTGGAATTTCAGGCAACAGCCACTGAATGACAGAGGAGACACTTTGGGGTCTTTCTCTTGCTCTCCAAATCCTCTTTGCCCATACTGAGCCTGGTCCTGGCTGCAAGCCTTCTTAGCTCAGTCAGTGTTTCTCCGAATTGGGTTCCATGGAGCCCCGTGAGTCTCGGGATGAGAACCACTAGTGGATGCCTCCCAACCACTGTGAGGCCCGGTGTGCCGGGTGGGCTATGGAGAAGGCGTGCCTCGAGTCTTGGTGCCACATGGCCCCTGCGGCCGGCTCCTGGTGCTGCCAGCCCGCGGGTTGCCCCGTCAGTTCAGAGGTGGAGAACAAATCTAAATAGGACAGAGGAGACAAGATGGGAAGCCAAGGATTTCAAGAGGAAAGAGTAGCCGATTCTGCTTTGCAGAAGAATGCACGCTGACGGCTCCAGGATCCAGCCTGGCAGTGGCCAGAGCCTTCTTCGTAGGGCCTCCCTCCTGAAGCCAACTCTCTCGTTCCAGAGCTGTCCATCCCTGTCCATCCCAACAGGAACAGCCTGTTCCGTGGCTGCCCAGACTGGTTCAGTGCCATTAATACTTCACCGCCCTTAACTGTACCCTTCACACTCATGATGATAATCATCATAATCATAATCATAATCGGCAACATTTGGTGGGTGCCTACCCTCTGGCAAGCCCTAAGCTAACACTGTATGTGAATTAACGCGCTCAGTCCTCACAACGCGATCAGGTAGATACTGTTTTCTTTCCCCAGCATGGTACAGATGAGGAAGTGGAGACACAAAGAGATTAAGTGACCTTCCCACCCTTGGAGTCAGTGAAAGGTAGTTAGTTAAGAGGATGGGATGGGGGTCAGCAGGGGTTGCCCTGAGAAAAAAATGAAGGGCCTGGCCTCCTGGGGAGAAAGGAGCTCTTGAAAGGCAGAGGCAGGTAACTTTGTTGGTGGGAGGGGCAGAGAGACAGAGTGGCCATCTGATGGATTCTCTTGCTTGAGAAGGAGTGACATGATCCCAGCAGGGCCTCAGGGTGGTTGCTAATGTTCTAGCCCTGCTGTTTACAATGCAGGTGTTCTGGCAGACCCCCAAACTCCCTGTGGATGGAGATGGGGGGAGCCTTTCATTTCTCCTCCAGAATGACAGGAGAAATGTCATCAGCATTTCCTTTAGCCAACACCAGGGGGTGCAACAGCTTGTTTCTGGCCTCTAGCTTCTTGCAATTTACTTGACCTCTGTCAGGAGGATAGAGACGCATGTACCACCCTAACTGAAGCAGTTGAGATGTTCCTGATAGTAGAACGGAGTCCTTGCACGTAGAATAATATTCAGAATTCACCCTAGAACCGAGTTTTGTGTCTTGGCTCAATGGACTTTCCTGCCTGCAGTCCAGGGCAAGGAGGCCTGGCAGGGGCTGCAAAACACAGATGACAGCCAGGATGGCGGCAATGCCCTCAGCCAGCTGCAGAATGATGGGAGACTATGAAGAACCTGGTTGTCAGGAATGCTGATCTGGTGTGTACAGTTGTGCAAGTTGTGTGCTGTGCCAGGGTGCCTTGCGAATGGGGCCCAAAATCCAGCCCAAGCTCCAATGACCGAGCCCTATGCCCCGGGGCCACTTTGTCCCATTCCTCCCAGAGGCACTGCAGCTCTCCAAAGTGTCCATCCAGCAGGAGGAGGAGCCTTTCTCAGATTTGCGCAAAGGAGCCCCTCCTGAGCTAGTCGTGCAGGATAGGAGTGAGACCCCTCCTCTCTTCTTTATGCTTTCACCAACACCCTCCCCATACCTGTCCCTGCTTGTGCAGATTTTCAGTTATTGAGGGATGTTTTCTGCCCGAGCCTCCTTGCTCTTTACTCCTCCTGGAGCTTCCCTTCTCTGTAGCTACATCACCCTTTCTTCTGCCAACGCCTCAGTCCCAGGCCCCAGCTCCTACCGTAGGCAGCAGTATGAAGTCGCTAGGAACACTACGAGTGTCTGCTTTGGCACATCTGAAATCCGGTCACTTGAGCAATCAAGATGCCAGAGAGCTGGGGGCGCTCAACGCTCTTGCCTTCTACCCCAAGCCATTCACCATTCCCTTTGACTCACTCAGCGCAGAATTAGTGAGTATCTACTGTATGCCAGACACTCTAGGGGCTGGGGACACAGCAGGGAACCAAACGGAACCCAACAAATCCCCGGAGCTTACGTTCTAGTTCTAGTGAGATTGCCTTCCCTTTGATTTCATGTCCTTCTCTGTGGCTCTGATGCCCTGAAAGCCCTCCTCCTCCTCTGCCTCCACTCCCGGCCCCTGGCAAAGGCTGGACCTGCTACCAGCTGTGGCGGTTGGATACCCTGCAGGGACGAGCTGTTTCTCATGTGGGGAACATATGTGTAAATTTCGCTCTCCCGAGTGCCTTTGCGTCTGGGCCTGGCCAAAGCTCCATGTCATTGTTCTCCACCTTGGGTCGCTTTGGTGCACTGTTTATTAATTGTTGTCTTGTCTGAAAGCCAGTGGAGCTGGATTCGGGCAAGAGTGGAACTGAGCCCAGGCCCTGTGATGTGGCATTTACTGGGAGCTGTGGGGTCATTTTTCCTGTTTTTCTTTTCTTTTCTTTTTTTTAAGATTTTATTTATTTGTCAGAGAGAGAGAGCACAAGCAGGGGGAGGGGCAGGCAGAGGGAGAGGGAGAAGCAGGCTCCCCGCTGAGCAGGGAGCCCAACGCGGGGCTCGATCCCAGGACCCTGGGATCATGACCTGAGCCGAAGGCAGACGCTTAACGGACTGAGCCACCCAGGCGCCCCTTTCCTGTTATTATTTTTTTTAATTGTAGCTGTGGTGTCCTTCAGTGTGCGTCTGTGGGCTTCTAATTTGCTAGATGTGGTAATGGCCAGGCCCCTCTCTTCCATCCCTCTCCTCTCCCTTTTTCCTCTTTTTTTTTTTTAAAGTGGTTTGTTTTTTTTAAAGTCAGAGGATAATGCAGCAAATGCTCATGTACCCTCCACCCAAAATGAACAAATGTTAACATTTGCATCGTGTTTGCCCGAGATTTATGTTCTGGCAAAACGATACATTACATATAATACCATTGAAATCCCTCGATATGCTGTCCTCCCCTGTCCTGTCCTTCATTAACTTGACCGTGATACGTATCCAGGCCATGTTTATGTGTCTGTACATGGCGTGTAGTATTGGGTTTTGTACACTTAAAATCTGCCATAAGTGATATTCCATGTGAAAGAGCTGTGTACAATTTGCTTTTTTTCATTCAGCATTATCTTTTTTGGTCTCTATTCCTTTTACACGTGTAGATGTAGGTTGTTTGTGTTAACTGCTATATAGTAAACCGTCACGTAAATAATAAAAACACTTTTTATAAAAATCCTCTGCTGGGACGCGTGGGTGGCTCAGTCGGTTAAGCGTCTGCCTTCGGCTCAGGTCATGATCTCAGGGTCCTGGGATCGAGCCCCGCATCGGGCTCCCTGCTCAGCGGAAGCCTGCTTCTCCAACTCTCCCACTCCCCCTGCTTGTGTTCCCTCTCTCACTGTCTCTCTCCCTCTGTCAAATAAAAAAAATAAAATCTTTAAAAAAAATAAAAATAAAAATCCTCTGCTGATAGAAACTTAGGTTGTTTTGGGGGGCGCCTGGGTGTCTCAGATGGTTAAGCGTCTGCCTTCGGCTTAGGCCACGATCCCGAGGTCCTGGGACCGAGCCCCGCATCGGGCTCCCTGCTCAGCGGGAAGCCTGCTTCTCCCTCTCCCCACTGCTCATGCTCTCTCTCACCGTCTCTCTCAAATAAATAAATAAAATCTTAAAAAAAAAGAAACTTAGGTTGTTTTTCTTTTTTTACCATTACCAACAATGCTGCAGTGAACATTCTTGTGCGTATTTCCCCTTGTACGTGTAGAAGAAATCTTGTATGTACCTAGAAGTCAGGTTGCTGGGTTGAGGGCGATGTGTAGATGTCACAAAACTGCTTTTTGAGATGGCTGTGCCAATTTACAGTTCCCCCAGGGATAGATGAGAGACCCTATTTCCCTAAGTCGTCATCAGTGTTTCACACTTCGCCCTCCCCTTCTGTTCTTGCAGCGACCGCAAGTCCCAGATGCTGTCATGCCACGTGGTCACCTCCCACCTGACCCGCCTCTCTCTCTCTTGCTTCTCCCACATCACTACTTGCTCAATCTTAGTTAAGATTTTCTTCTCCGTAACATGTTCCTGAAACTGTTCCTCCAGCTGGAACTGAAGGCCCTCCACAGCATGGGGTCCAGGCAACCTTTCCAGCATCATCTCCTACCACCCGCTTCGAGCCAAGTGTTCTACTCGCGGGCCTCCAACCACGCATCCCAATCTGTTACCTTTGGTCACGCTTCCATTCCCTACACTTAGCTAGAGTGTTCATTTCCACCTTGGAAAACCTCATTGACTCCTCAAAACTTGCCTCAATGACACCTTCTCTGGAAGCCTTCTCAGATACCCCCAGGCAAAGCCCCCTCTTGGTGTCTACCGCACTCAATACAATATGTATCCCAGCAGCTTGGAAACAAATCAGACGCAAAACCTCTTGACTCTCTAGCTTGGAAAGTAGAGTTTGGCCAACATAGATCTTGTTTTCTCTCATGGCTTAGAATTCCTTCAACAACTCAAACAAATATGTATCACATGCCTGCCCTGGGCCAGGCACTGAGTGCTGGCTGAGCCCGACCAGGCCCCTGCCTTGCACAAGGAGCAACATGAATGTGTGTCATCCTCTGAGAAAGTTGGCCCCTTGGGACTCTGAGCCATGCCTGACTGGATGCCCAGTTCCCAGTTTGAGTCCCCAGTGCCTGGCACAGAGTAAGGGTGAGGGCGAGCTTGCTTATGTGAAAAGTCAGGCACTGAAAGGCTTCGAGAACTGTGGGGTAGAAACATGTTTCAGTTAGGTCACAGACATGCTGCCAGGCCAACTGCCCTAGGATGTGCTTGGGCAGCCACATGACTTCTGGAACAAGGCCGGGGCTGGGGGGGCGGCGGGGGCGGATCTTCAACTGAGCGGGGGCTGGGCTTGGGGGTATGGAAAAGGATGGGACAGGGAGCTGGCCACTCTCTGGTCCTCCCCCACCTCTTCCCCTCCTGGTCCACCTTCCCCTGTGTCACTCTCCCATTCCTCCAGGAGCGCAGGACACTCTCCCCTGCCTCTCCAACTTAGGCTGACGGCTCTGGTGCTTTCCAAACTTGTCACTTTCCTATGCATGGAAAGGGAAGGCCCCCTCCAGGTTGCAAATGGAAAAGGCAGGCAGGTAGGTGGTGGTCTCCTCAGAGGCACCCATCTCCCTGGGCTTTCACTTCGCGCTGCTCGGATGGCAGACCTGGGAACGTGTCGCCTGCACCCTCCTCCCACCTCCAGCCCCTCTGCGAATACTCCATTCCTGCGCTGCTAACCAAAAAGGAACATTTTCTTTCTTTCTTTCTTTCTTTCTTTCTTTCTTTCTTTCTTTCTTTCTTTCTTCTTTCTTTCAGATTTTTAAAATTTATTTGTTTTAGAGAGGGAGAGGGTGCGCACAGCAGGGGGAAGGGCAGAGGGAGGGAGGGAGAGAGAGAGAGAGAGAGAATCTCAAGCAGACTCTGCTCCGAGTACGGAGTGTGACGTGGGGCTCCATCCCAGGACCCCGAGATTGCGACCCAAGCCGAAATCAAGAGTCAGACGCTCAACCGACTGAGCCACCCAGGTGCCCCAAGAACATTTTCTTTCTTCTTGACACCTGTTGAAGGGGCCACTGTGGTCTGGTCCTCCTTGTCCTCTGGAGGAGGAGGCTTGATTTCTACTTGGGAAAGGCAGCAGGGATCTGATGTGAGCCTTTCCTGTGGGGAAACATTTCCTGCCATGGCCCAGTCGGATTGGTACCTTGTTTAAACAACCATAACAATGTGTCCCAAATTGGGGAAGGGAAATGTAAAACAATACCTCTCCATGTTGCAAAGAACATAATGACCAGAATTGAACGAAAGCCCTGCCTCATTCGGATTTGTGTGCAGCAAACTAGGACTTAGGAACCCGTTCTGTAGTCTAATCAGTCACTTCTCCCCATGCACCCCAGGCTTCTGGGCCATTTCTTCTGAGTCGAGGGACCCATCCCCTTTCACTGGATTCTCGTGAGAACCTCTGACCAGTTTGCCTGCCTCCATTCTCTCCCCCTCCAATCTTCTCAATTCTGGAGATAGGGTCCTCAGTGGCTCCATATTGCTTTTGGCACAATTTCCCCAAACGTGGAACCCCCACCACCGGCATTAAGTGAAACACCCTCAAGAGGTATGGATGAATGTTTCCTTTTATTCAAATGCTTAGATATTTGTTTTTCTGTCTATCAGAGGACACTATGAGCAGCATGTCAAATCCAAGATTTCACAGAGGTAATGTTGCTTAGGAGGAGGCTGAAGTTCAGAATCATAGACTGGCAGAGCTGAAAAGGGCCTCAGAGATTATCTCACCCACTTGCATATCTTTGCCTTCACTTCCAATTCTGATACCCGCCCTGACTACATCTCTGCCTATTGAACTCCTACTCAACCTTCAAAGCCCATCTCAAAAGCTGCTTCTTTCACAAGTTGCATATTATCTCCCCCAATAGACTGAGAAGTCTTTGTAATAAGCTCCTCATTTGGGGGTCCACTCCCATCTCATGCCCAACAGATAATAGGTCTCAAGCAATGTCTGAAGCCGCAACGTGTCCCCGGCCGTACTCCTCTCTCTGCTCTGTATGGGAAGCAGAGCCCTCCTGCTTGCAAATGTCAGTGACAGGTTCCAGTACCATTTTGATAGGTTGTTCTAAATTGGTTGCTTTTAAATAAGCTTTAGGAGACCCCCACCCCCATCTCCCCAGTTCAATAAACAGGACATTTTCCAACTCTCTCTTCCTGAGCCACTTCTGCAGTTGTCTGAGCTGATCTACATTGTGTGATTCTTAATAGTTTCCTTTTCAGAGAATGACATGTTCTTCTGCTCTTCTCTTTTTTTAAAAAACAGAGTTGGTTTTTCTGATTAGAAAAGTAAAACGTGTCTTTTTCCTTATTGGTAAAGAGCTTATTACTTAGAGCTCTTTATGTAATAAAGTTATTAACCTTTTTTTTTTTTTTTGCCCTGTGCTGCAGATAGCTTTTTATTTCCCGCTTTTCTATCTTGTCTTTGATTTCTGGTTTATTGTGCTTTGGGATGTGCTAAGATTTTTTTTTTTTTTTTTAACGACTGCTGTCAAATATGTTGCCGTTTTCCTTTGTGTGTGTGTGTGTGTGTTTGTTGTTTTTTTTTTTACGCCGAGAAAGTCTTCCCTCCTCCCAGATCAGATGAATACTCATCTATATTCTCGCCTAGCGGTGAGGGGGACGTTCGCCGACCTTGCCAGGTTCTACTTCTGGGCTCCCTCTCTCCCAGCCTCCGAGCCTAGCCCCTCCTCTGGCCCGTAACACCACCTTTCTTGCAGAAAGAGCAGAGGCCAAAGCAATCAATTAGGCTGAGGCTTTAAAAATGCCAATGAGGGCAGCCCTTCCCCGGTCTCTACTGCAGTCACTCTTTCAGCCCCTTTGAGAAAGGGCAGCTTGCTGTGGATCCCTCCCGCTGATGTTCTCGCTCCGCTTCCTAACCTCCTTCTCAGCGGCAGGGGAGGAGAGGGCGGAAAAGAAAAGTGGGAACGAGCCTCAGGTACGCGAGGGCTACCTTGCTGTCCCTGCGTCTCCAGTGTATACTTTTCACCTCTTCTCAGCAACTGCATTTTCCATTAGGCCCAACTCCAGAAACTCCCGTTCCTGCAGAGTCCCTGGGCATCTAAACGCCCAGGCCTGAGCCGAGTCACGCGGCCAGCAGCTAGAGCCCCCAGCAACCGCCAGGCCGGGGCTCCTGCATCTTCACTGGTGAGCCCCGGCCACAGTTGCCATGGGAACACGCTAAATTGCTTTGAGTGTTTGGAAGCTGAAGACCTCAGCTTTGACGCACGGAGCCCGGCAATTGATTGACCTCCAATTAGGTTTTTGTTGTTTTCTCGAGGCATCGCCTGCTTGTGACTTGCCCATCTCTCCTGAGGATTGCGTCGGCGAGAGAACCGAGGATTTAGCTCAATTGTTGTAAAAAAAAAAAAAAAATTCTTTGTATCTTGATTTATTCTAAAAAGGATTTAGGGTGGCTTGCGAAGTGACACCCAATACTTGGAGAGAGCCTAAATTAGATGTATGAGAGAAAGATGAGGCAAGAGGAGAACAAGGATTACTGGTGAAGAAGACGGGACTTAAAGTGAATGTCAGGAAGTCCATTCTTGATCAATGTGAGTCCCACAATTTGGCTTTAAGCTTTCATGGCGGATAGCAGAAAGGGGAGGCATGATCAGTCCTGGGATTCACAGAAAAAAGCAAACCAATTGTTTATTAGAAGCACAGGTGTTCCAAACCTTGATACTAAAAAAATCTGTGCTTTTTTTTTCCCCCCTGGAGACTGGACATTTCTTATCTTTTTATTCCTGCCACCCAGCATGTTACCTGAACAAATGGAGACATATTTTAAACTCAGTAGATGGTCTTTTTTCCTTCTTTTTCCACCTTTGCTATTATCATTGTGAAATAAGTAATACACATTTTTTTTGTGTGGTGGAAATAGCCCAAATAACCGTAGAATAATACTATACAGGCTTTAAAAAACGTGGTGGCTCTTTGTATTAAATGAAAAGTGTAAGGTGCAAAAGAAAAATGGGCATAATCTGATGCCACCATCTAATTTCTTGTATATTATGCAGAGACCATTTCTGGCAGGATGCCTAAGAAACTAGCTAGGGGTCAAGGCAACTCTCTTTTCTCTGAATTCTCTTTGTAGTCCCTGAATATTTATGTCGTGTGTGTGTGTGTGTGTGTGTGCATTAACTACTCAAAAATATATTTTTTAAAGATTTTATTTATTTGAGAGAGAGAATGAGAGAGAGAGAGCACATGAGAGGGGGGAGGGTCAGAGGGAGAAGCAGGCTCCTCGCCGAGCAGGGAGCCCGATGCGGGACTCGATCCTGGGACTCCAGGATCATGACCTGAGCCGAAGCAGTCGCTTAACCAACTGAGCCACCCAGGCGCCCTACTCAAAAATATTTTTAAGTGAGTAATACACATACAGGCAGGAGTGGTCAGAAGGTGGGGAAATGGGAAATTTAAATGCAGACAATTTAGAAAAGAAAAAAAGTCTGTGCAGGCTTTTTACCACCTGAATCTGACTACTGTTAACCCCCCCCCTTTTTTTAAGCAGACTTCTTCCTGCGTACAACCTTTCTGCAGGGTAGTATGGCAGCACGTTTCAAAAGCCTTAAAAAATGCATCTGCCCTTTAACCTGGCAATTCTACTTTTAGAAATGCATGCTGAGGAGATAATGAAAGGAGTGCCCAAAGATGCATATGTGAGGACAGACATCAAAATGTTGGGTTATGATGTGGAAAGAACAGGAAAACACCAGTAAGGGACTGGCTAGGTAAATCACGGAGCATGCCTTGCCATGGGGCGCCGTGCAGCCTTTGGAAATGAAGATCTCTATTTACCAACAGGCCTCCCCGACTGCATTAAGCCGCACCGGCGTACTCTCTCAGCGCCCCGTACCTTCTTTCCTTGAAGTTATTATGGTGTAATGATATTTGTTTCTGTGTGCTTACTTAACATCCCTCCCCCCAACCCCCACCCCCCACTAGACTGGCAGGTCCATATGGATAAGGACTATGCCTATTTTTTCCTTATTGTATCTCAAATACCTTACAAAGTTTTTTGTTTTGTTTTGTTTTGTTTTAGATTTTATTTATTTATTTGAGAGAGAGTGAGTGAGAGAGAGAAGGGGCAGAGGGAGAGGGAGAAGCAGAGACCTCCCCCTCAGCCGACTTGGAGCTCGATCCCGGGACTCCGGGATCATGACCTGAATCGAAGGCAGACGCTTAACCAACTAAGCCACCCAGGCGCCCCGAAGGTTCTTGGCACATAACAGACACTCAATAAATATTTGTTGACTAATTGATTGATCGAACACATAAATGAAAAATCAAAGCAATTATCCTGCCATCCATCTCAAACGTCCCTCAGTCTCCAGATGGGATGGGCCGTCAGTGCTACCTGGACATACTTTTACTTTTCTCTTGTCTCTAGGGCAGCTGCTTCACATGGTCCCCAGATCTTCATGCCCCAACTACATACCATCTACTTCGAGGCAATGATCTCATCTTCTACTTCCCAGAAAAAAAAAAAAAAATAGGAACCAGCAAGTGGGACCTCCTTCCATGCCCTCCCTACCTTTCGGAGCCTTATTCTGTGACCTTTAGAAACCAGGAGGCCAGTGGTAAACCCAGGCTAGCACATGTTTGGATACACTGATAGGAGGCAAAAAGCACATATCCCACCCACTTCTTTCTCTGGAACTCTCTCCAGCAGTCCCCCCCTTCTCTTCACCATCAGTGCTCTTGAAAGAGTAGACTATTTTCTGCCTCCCATTCACTCTGTCCTTATTTGCACTCAAGGGCACAGTTAAATATACTGCTCTGCACACTACCATCTACCCATGCAAGGTCCTTTACATTCTTTTTTGGTCTGACTCGATTTTTCCTTTTCGTCTTTAATCCCCACTCCCGTCCTCTCTTTAGTGGGTTGGTATGTGTCTTGGAAATACAGGTGTCTTTGACAATATATTCATGTGTGCTTTTAATTTACAGAAATGGTGTTGATTTATAGACGATATTCTATTTCTTTTTTCCCCCCTCAATACTCTGTTTTTGAGGTCTCTCCATGCTGCTATGTGCATGTCTAGGTGATCACTTCTGACAACTGCATACACCTACCACAGTTTACCTCTGTGTTCCTCTAAGACTGGACATCTTGGTCCCATCGACTCCTTATGACCCCAAAGAATTCTGCAGTAAGCCTTCCCTAACTCGCCCCTATGGGTATGGGCAAGAATTTCTCTAAACCAGCAGTTCTTTTTTTTTTTTTTTTAAGATTTTATTTATTTGAATGAGAGAGAGAGCACAAGCAGGGGCAGAGGGAGAGGGAGAAGCAGGCTCCCCGCTGAGCAGGGAGCCCGAGGCTGGACTCGATCCCAGGACTCTGGGATCATGACCTGAGCCGAAGGCAGACGCTTAACTGACTGAGCCACCCAGACGCCCCTCTAAACCAGCAGTTCTTGAAGTATAGTCCGCAGACCTCTAGGGGTTACTACTGAGAGCCTTTCAGAGGGTGCGTAAGGTCAGAGCGATTTTCAGGATAATACGAAGACATCATTTGCCTTTTTCACGAAGTTGCTGTTTGCACCCAGGCAAAACTGCTGGCCCCTTAGTGAATAAAAGCGGTGGCCCCCACCCGTACTGCTGGTATACCTCACCACTACACACTCCTGGGGGGGGGGGGGGGGGGGGGAGGAGCCAGTTTTACGCAAGAATGGCTTTGATAACTCAGCAAAAAAATGCTGTTTTTTAAAAAAATGCTATTTTTATTAAATCCTGAACATTGAATTCAAATCTTTTTAATAATCTGTGTGACGGAATGGGAAGAACACGCACTTGTGCTGTGCGCTCAAGTCTGAGGGTTGTCTGGGAGGAAAAACTTGTGCGATTGTTGGAGGTGTGAGCTCAATAGGCCTCTTTTTCCATGGAACATCCGTTGTATTCGGAAGAAGCACTGATGAACTACGGTTATTCAGGCTTGAGTACTTGGCAGGCATTTTCTCAAAAGTGAACGGAGTGAGCTTGTCACTTCAAGAAAAACAGCTGACAGTGTCTGTTACCAAAGATAAAATTTGAACTTTCTTTAAAAAAAAAAAAAAAAGATTTTCTTTATTTGAGAGAGAGATACAGAGAGAGAGAGAGAAGCAGGCCCCCATTGAGCAGGGAGCCTGACGCGGGGCTCCATGCCAGGACCCTGGGATCATGACCTGAGCTGAAGGCAGACGCTTCACCCACTGAGCCACCCAGGCGCCCCAAGATTTGAACTTCCAAGCGAACATCAGAATTTTAGAAAACTCGTTTCTGCCACCCTGGGCTTGATAGCTTCTCAATACTTACAGGCTTTCTCTGCCTGCTCCCTAATTTTGTGGGACCTCTTGGGATTCTCGAGTCCCTCTCCCAGAAAATCTTCATGTCAGGGGTGACAGCTGCCCGCCTGGATTGCTAAGGCGCCCTGCATGAGGGCCCGTGCCATTTTTGCTCACCAAGTTGCCGCGGGACCAGCTTGGTCTGCATAGGAGGGAGCTTCATAAATGTTGGAGTCATGAGTCAGGAAGGCTGCCACCGCAGAGCCGGGCAGGCACAAACGATCCCAACACAGAGCTGAAACATCAGTGCTCCCTCCTCTCCCCGTTCTCCCCACCGAACCGGACTGTCCCCTCCACTTTCTGGTTCCATACACAGTTGACCCTTGAACAGCATGGGGGTTAGCGGCACCGACCCCCCACATAGTTGAAAATCCCCAGAGAACTTCTGACTTCCCCCAAAACGTACCTAATAGCCTACCGTTGACCAGAAGCCTTCCTGATAACCTAAACAGTTGATTCTCGCCTATTTTGTATATGTATTATGCACTGTATCCTTACAGCTCAAGCTTGTGTTGTCAAGGGTCAGCTGGACTCCCCCAAGAGCTAAGGACTGTTCCATTTCTATCTCAGCCCTGACCTCGTGGACAGTGTGCCCAGAGGCACCGCACACCCACAGTGGCCAAGCTGAGCTCTGTCCTCCCCTCCCTGCTCGTGTGCCTCTCCCAGGGCTCCCTCATTTGGAGAACGGCACTACCCCGGCCTCTCCCCCATGTCACCTCCTCTACTGTTCCTTGTTCCCCTTCATCCTGTCGCTCATCCTCAGCCCTCAACCCTTCTCACCCGCACCCTTCCACAGCCTCTGACGGGTCTTTATGCCTCTCTCCAATCAGCCTTCCACCTTGGAGCCCCCGTGCTGATCTTCAGGCCACTTCCTCACCTAAAAGCTTCCGTGGCTCCCAGTTACCTTCGAGATAAAAACCATTACTAACCCTTCTCCTGACACTCAAGTCCTCTGCAGTCTACTCCCGACTACCTCATCTTCGCCCTCACTGTACTAGCTCACTCTTTTCTCCCCAAACACCAGGTACCTTCATACCTTTAGGCTCTGGCTGTAAATGTCCTCTGCCTGGAATGTCCTCTCTCCAGCCCTCATCTTACCGGCCAATCTCGCTCCATTCTTTCACGACTGGCTCAGTATCACCTTGTCTTGATGCCTTCCTCTTCCTCTGGCAGAAGCAATTCAACTCCAGGTGCTGGTAGCCGGCAATGAGTGGATGACCGGGGAATGAAACTGAAATTGCATCAAATGAGGGCTGGTGTCGTTGACGAGGCAGAACTGGAACTGGTCCCTAAAGGGAATACTCTTAGCAGTAACTAACATTTATGGAGCGCTTACTGGGCACCAGACCTTGCCCTGCCCACTTTTTAAAAAAAGATTTTATTTATTTATTTGAGGGGGGAGGGGAGAGAGCCCAGACAGGGGCACAGACGGGGGCAGGGGCAGAGACAGAAGGAGAAGCAGACTCCCCACTGAGCAGGGAGCCCGATGTGGGGCTCGATCCCAGGACCCTGGGATCATGACCTGAGCCGAAGGCAGGCGCTTAACCCACTGAGCCACCCAGGCGCCCTGCCCTGCCCACTTTATACACATTCTCATTTCACCCCTCCAGCAGCCCCAAACTAGAGTCACTCTCACTTTAATGATGAGGAACCCGAGGCCCGGAGAAGCACGTCAGTTTCTGGTCATTACTGGGTGGCAGCTTGTTGATCTACTGGAGAACAATCTTCCGTCCTCAGTGGCAGAAGAGGGACAGTGTCCAGAATCACTTGCAGTGGTGTGGTTTGTTCGTACGGGCGGTGATGAAGCGTATGTGTCATCAGAGTGTGGGGCCATGTGGGGAAGTGCAAAGACCAGTGTGACGTCTAACGCCACTCCGTCTAGCTGTGTGACCTGCAGCCCCATTCCTTAACCTCTCTGAGCTTCCTAACATGTGAAATGGGGATAATAATAGCTCTCTTGCAAGTCTGGGGTGCGGATGAGCTATGAGGAATACAAAAGAATCTAGCACAGCATTTAGGTACTCAGAGGGGCTCCATCAATATTGAATGGCTTTCCTCCCTCCCCAGTGCCCAGGGAAAGAAGTATACTGTGGTGAAACTCACATTCGGAGTCAGGGGAGCTGTGCTCTGACTCTGGCACCACCAAGGCTGTGCAACCTTCGGCTGGTCACTTTCCCTCTCTGGGCTATTGTTTCTTCTTGCGCTTGTAACACAAGGGAGTTTTGTTTTACAGCAGGTGGATGTTTCCATCTTCTTTCCTTTTCCCAGCAACACAAAAAAAGAAAGGGGGGGAGGACCACCAGAAGAGACCCAAGGGGGAAAGGGCCAGGGTTATGCCAACCTGGGGTCCTGTGTTTTGTGGAAGTTCAGCATATCTGGCAACAGGAAATATTTCCTGAAGACACAGGCTTTGGACCCTGGTGACCTGGAAAGGAGCTCAGGGCTCCTCATCAGCATACACAAAACCAGCTTCCCCTCCACACACACACTCCTCCCCCCCCTTTCTGGGAGCTGCCCCCACAGGCTTGGGCCTCTGCTGAGGCAGGCCTTGAGCTGATTCAGGCGCCCAGCTGCCTGTTGCCATGGCAACGTTCCAGCGTGCTTTGCATAGTGACAGGGATGCGAGGCTTTGCTAACAAAGTGCTCTGTAAAGGACTTCATGTCTTTGGCAGGAACAATTCTGCCTTCTTTTTCACACGAATAACTTTGGGGGCTGTGAGGGGTTTGGCAAGTCACTTCGCCTGTCTTGGGCTGTGCCCCTGGGCTTTCCTTGAAGGCACAAGTTGGCAGCCTTTCTATTTCTATTTCCAAATATACCATCACCACCCTCCTCCCGTCCACTCCCCCTCCAAAGGAAAGAATGGTTTTTCCCTTACTTAGAGCTCTGGTGAACTGAGCATGTTTAGGAAAACGGGACGAATGGACTGTTTTAATCACTTGCGTACCCTTGGCTGATTGCCGGGTCAGTCTTCAATCCCCTTTTCTTTGTTCAGGATGCCCAGTGGTTTTCAGGATTGAGGTCGGAGGACCCTGTATGGTCCTGGTGAATGATTCTCTGGAGCAGAAAACGTAATTAGAATTGAAAGTAGAATGGGAAGGAAGCCAGGCAGACCGGGGTGAATCCTGCTTTCATCACTTACGATCCGTGTGATTTTGGACAAGTTATTTAACCTCACCTGGCCTCAGTTTCCTCAAATGTGCAGTGGGGAAGATAATAACGGCCTCACGAAGGCATTACTGTAGGGTTGTTATGAGGCTGAAATACATCTTATGCTTGCCTGCTCTCGCTGTTTCCGTTGCCTGATCCTGGTCTGTCATCTCTTGCCTGGACAAATACCATAGCCTCCTGACCTCCCCCTTTCTTCTCCAACCCCTCCGGTCCATTGTCCACAGAGTAGACGTGGTGGTCTTTGAAAATGTTAAATGAGATCCGATCACTCCCTTGCTTAAAACTCTGGTGGTTTTCCATTGCGCTTCAAATAAAATCAGCCACTCGCCCCCTTACCTTCTCCACCCTAGACAGACTGCCTTTCTTTCCAGTTCTCAAAACCATTTCTCCTCCCCTCGGGGCCTTGGCACTTCCCATTCCCTCTGCTGGCCCCTTGTCATCCTCAGTTCTTAGCTCCGGGAGACCCTCCCCGACCACTTATCCAGATGAGCTCCCCGCCCTCATCCCCCTCCCCCACCGTCATAGCACCATGTTGATTTCCCTCATAGCACTTCTACCAAGCCAGCCATACATCGGTTATTTATGCCTTTAGTTATTGTCTGTCTCCTCTGATTGGCCTGTCAGCTGCTTCCGTCTGCCCTGTCCACCTCTCTATCTCCCAGCGTCTGGCCCAGGGCCTCGATACAACAGGCTCAGTGAAATCTAATGAGCGAGTGAATGACTAAGGCGTGCGGGGTCTGGAAGGTAGTGAAGCACAGCACATGTCGATCCCCTTCTTCTGTCCTCCTTGCATCAGCTAGCCGTAAGACCTGCGGCCTCCCGAAATGGGTGCATAATCTATCGGGGTACCGGACAACAATATTAGAATTCCTGATGACGTTGCTGGTTGTCACGTATTTCTTTGTGTTTTAGCACTTATAGCATCGATGAGCACAGCGTTACATGTATGTCGTTTACACAGAAGTAGACACCTGTTGGGGTATAGGCTCAAATATTTTTGGAAGCAAACTGGCCAGCTCTTGGCAGCCTGTGGGCCACAGATGGGTTAGGCTGGGCCAGCATAGAGGTTTCCCTGATTGGAGGATGAATGCCTTGGGGGGCCCCCGGGTGGGGGGTGCATCATGCACGCTCCAGTTTGCTTCCCCCAGCCTACTTCACAAATGTCCCCACCCTTCCTGACCTTCGGAGGCATGTGTATTTCCAACCCTTGCCTACGGTTTCCTTTGAAAGTCTCTTAGAGACCCTTCTACTCTGAACCGCGGCGCTCGTCTCTCCCCAGGGGGAGGTATAGCAAGACAAACCGAGGCCTGGGACCCCCCTGAAGGCAGCCGCTGGAGTCTCTCATTCGTGTGTCCTCTGTGACCAGAACAGCACCTAGAACAGGATGGGTGTTCAAGTTGTTTGAGAAGAGACTTTTTGACTAATGTCAACGCATAGGACAGCCCTTTGAGTGTCTGAGGCAAGAGGACCCTCAAGGAGCAATTAGGCCCATGTATTTTACTGCCCAGGTGGAAACGAAATGGGGCTCAGAGAGGCCCAGGGCCTGCCCAAGGTCATGAAGCATCCGGCCCACACTCTGTCCCCTGTGCTAGCCTGTCTGCTTATCCTCTGGGATGTATGCTTGTTTATGATCCAAGTCTTGGCTGGTTCCACCCCCTTGGCCTTGGCCCGCTACTCATCAGCACAGGCTCTCAGAAAGCGCTCTGGCTTTCTTACTGGGACAGGGGCCAAAGAAGAAAACATGCCTCTGATCACAATTCTGGAGCCTACTGCCCTCCCTGAACCCACTTTCTGTACACCTGCACCCCCCTTCCTTGGCTGTCAGTGGCATCAACACCCTTCCAGTGGGTCCTTGGGCCCAAATTACAAAGTGTGCAACTCACCTTGAGTGAGGGCCTGCAGGTTTTTTTAAATAAATTTTTATAGGAAATTCACACACACACACACACACACACACACAAAAGAGTACACATCAAAAAGTGCACAGGGGCGCCTGGGTGGCTCAGTCGTTAAGTGTCTGCCTTCGGCTCGGGTCATGATCTCAGGGTCCTGGGATCGAGTCCCGCACTGGGCTCCCTGCTCGGTGGGAATCCTGCTTCTCCCTCTGCCCCCCACCGCCCCCCGCTTGTGCCCACGCTCTCTCTCTCTCAAATAAATATATAAAATCTTTTTTTAAAAAAATGCACACATCAGTGAATGATCCTAAAGTGAACACAGCCATGTACCCATGACCCAGGTCAAGAAGTTGAGCCTGACCGGGACCACAGAAGCGCTCCTCAAAGCGCTTTTTAGCCATCGTTGCCGATCTCCTCACCACAGCCCCCGAGGAAGGGATAAGTAATTCAATGCACTTTACAGATACCAAATTATTTTTCTTGAACTCATTTAATTTAGCCTTGAATACTCAAGAAATTACACTAGTTTTTTCCTCCAATTATTATTGGAGTCTAGTATGCATTAGAATACATACACGACTATTAGATTTAAAAAGACCATCTGTGTATATGTGAAATTGTTATACCACTATTTCATGTACCACTAGCAAAACGTATACCACACTTCAGGGACATCGTGTTGTACCGTGGGAATAAACACAGGGGGACGGCTGTTTACAGCTGGGAAGATCAGAAAAAGGCTTGAAGCAGGACGGGAGGTGTAGGGCAGTGGCCCCACCAGTCACAAAAAGGATGTGGCCATGGGGAGGTGAGTGTGCTCCTGGCTGCAAGGCTAAGAGAAAGCTTCATGGAGGAGGAGGCTGGGTCTTGAGAGATGAGTACGGCTTTGCTCAAGCAGAGACGGAGGTGGAAGAGAACTATTCCAAGCAGATGGATTGGAAGACAGAGAGCACTTTGGGGGGCTGGGGAGAGAAGTTGGTACTTCAGGCTTGAGGGGGCCTGGAAAGTGTCTCCAGGATGGGGCGCTGAGTGAACTGCCAAGCACCGGCTTCTGGTAGGCCAGGACCTGCTGAAGCCAGAGTCGGGGTCTTGTATTCGAATTCACTTCTCCTTCTGGAACTCGTACCCAGAACTTCCCCATACCAGGATAGAGTGTGTGCAGATCACAGCAGACAGGGCCAGCAGAGCGAGGAAGAGCTGGACTTGGAGTCAGCCTCACGTGGGTTCTCGCCCTGACCATGCCACTTACCAGCACCACCTCCTTCCCCAAGCTCCGTTTTCTCGTCCGCGGAATGGGGACCGATCACCGGCCCCTCACAGGTGGTTGTGAGAAGTAAGTGAGAGCACGACTAAAGTGACAAACTGGCTCTCTTCCCAGCTCTTGGGTTCCATCCGGGGGAAAGTCTGGAGATGGTACCACCTGCCTCGTTCCCTCCCTCCCCCGCGCCCCGCCCCCTGTCCTCCAGCCCTGTGTACAGGTGACAGCAATGAGCCTTAAACTCATTCACTTTGGGGAGATGGACCTCAGAGTTGCTGATTTCGGGCCTCAGACTTCTCTGTCCCCTCTCCTGGTGTGTCTAAAGGCACCAAGTCAGGTGAGGAGCCTGGTCCTCTTTCCTGGATAGACACAGCTGCTTCTGGCCTGGCCTGGCTTGCACACGTGCTGGAAAGATGCCCCTTTCCCACCCCCAAAGTCCAGGTGAAGACACCGCAGGGGACCTAGCCCCCTCCTAAAGCCATTATGGCACCCCCCCCCGACCTGAGCACAGTGCTCAGCACAAAGGATAGCTGAGTCCCTAGCCCCTTTCCACGGGCGGCGATCTTGCGTCAGTAAACCCATTAGAACTTCGGCCACCCGCACCACACACAGCCCGAATGCCCACCCTCATAAGTCAGAGGGGTGAGAGTATTTTGAGAAGACTCTTGAGTTGCTGGGGGCGGGAGGACCAAGCTTTGGAGGGGCTGTCAGGGAGCAAAGGAAAGGCAGGAGGAAGAGGAGGAGGGGAGGTCTGCATGGGCGGGGTAGCGTGGCCCATACTGACTGGTCAGCAAACACAAACTGAGACATCCTCTGTGCCAGGCCCAGCATAGCCCACACTCGGGGGCCCCAACTCTGACACAGCCCTCCAGCAACTCACAAGCTGCCAAGAGCAGAGAAGGTTCAGGAGCCCATGGAAGATTTCTGACAATTCCGGGACTTCTGTGTTTAGGGACAAGTTGAGTGGCTCAGGCAGCGCAGGCTGAAGGTACTCAGAGTGAGCCCTGCAGACTGGGAATGGATGGGGAGAAGGAAGGCTTTAATGTGGTGGTGGGGTTAGAGCTGAAACTGGAGGGGCTGGAGGATTTGGGAACAGTAGGGAGAGACAGAAGGGGATGAGAAGCACTTTTTTTTTTTTTTTGGTAAGATTTATTTATTTTGGGCACCTGGGTGGCTCAGTTCGTTAAGCGACTGCCTTCAGCTCAGGTCATGATCCTGGAATCGCAGGATGGAGTCCCGCATCGGGCTCTCTGCTCGGCAGGGAGTCTCCCTCTCCCTCTGCTGCTCCCACTGCTCATACTTTCTCTCTCTCTGTGTAATAAATAAATAAAATCTTATTTATTTATTTTAGAGAGAGAGAGCAGGGGGGAGGAGCAGAGGGAGAGGGAGTCTTAAGCAGACTCCGCACTGAGCCCGGAGCCCGACGTGGGGCTTGATCTCACGACCCTGTGATCGTGACCTGAGCCGACACCAAGAGTCCGATTTAACAGACTGCACCACCCAGGTGCCCCGAGAAGCACTTTTTAGCAAGCGCCAACTATATGCCTCGTGCCCCTTCGCTAATGGAAGTCTCAAGTGAGAGGTTTTCATCCCGTTATACAGATGAGGAAAATCGAGGCCGGGGAGGTTAAGAGACTTTGCAGGGCCACACCAATGGAAATGGTGGGGTGAGGATTTGAACCCAGATTGCTCTGACTACAAAGCCTTTCCCGGGTTGCTTTACCCATTGGGTGGTAAGTCACAAGGACAAGGTAGAGAATAGAATGTGTAGCCCACAGACTGAATGGGCAGAGAGGTTTATTTCAGGAAATAGAGAAGGCGAAGAGGTCAGATGGGGCCAGTTCTGAGTATAGGCTAGAGAGCACGGACCTGACTATTTATTTATTTTTAAAGATTTTATTTATTTATTTATTTATCAGAGAGAGAGAGTGAGCGCCCGCACAAGTAGGGGGAGGGGCAGAGGCAGAGGGAGAAGCAGGCTCCCCGCTGAGCAGGGAGCCCCGAACCGGGGCTCGATCCTAGGATCCCCAGATCATGACCTGAGCCAAAGGCAGACACTTAACCGGCTGAGCCACCCAGGCGTCCCTGGACTTGACACTCTAGACAGCAGGTCCCTTGGAGGGTGCAAGCAATGGAGTAATAGGATTTGGGTTGCGTTTATAAACGCTTTCTCCGGCTGCTGTGTGAAGAATAGATTAGAGGATCTAGGGGTGCGGGCAGGGAGCCCGGTGAAGAGGGTGTTCACGGCAGTGGTCCAGGGGAGAGGTAATGGTAGCTGGGGCCAGGATGAGGGAAGTGAGGGTGATACTGCAAAGTGCTTGGATGCGAGACAGTTCTGAGGAACAACATACAGGACTCAATAAGTGGATGGGAAGGGAGATGAAAGTGTTAAAGATGCCTAAAAACATTCCCCATCCAGCTGAGGTGATAAAGGGGGAGACGGTGGAGAAAGTACCAAACTTGGAGATAGACAGGGGCCCAAATCCTGTCTACCCCATGTACTAGTCGGGTTCATTTAGTCAAGAAGGAGTGGGGACGCCTGGGTGGCTCAGTGGGCTGAGCATCTGCCTTTGGCTCAGGTCGTGATTCCCAGGGTCCTGGAATCGAGTCCCGTGTCAGGCTCCCTGCTCAGTGGGGAGCCTGCTTCTCCCTTTGCCCCTCCCCCATTCGTGTTCTCTCTCTCTCTCAAATAAATAAATAAAATCTTTAAAAGAAAAAGGAGAGTGTGACCCCCCCCCCCCAGTGGTGAACAGAGCAGGGAGGCCCAATGAGAAAAGATGTGAAAGCATCTGTGACTGGTTGTGGCCTCAGGGACACTGGTGACTGGGCAAGGGAAGCTCTGGGGGGTGGGAGTGGGAGTGTGAGAAGGGTCTGGGGCTTCCCTGGGGCTAACAGAAAGAGGTGAAGACCTGGGACCCAGGGTGTAGACTCTTTATGAGAAGCTCAGACGAGAAGAGGAGAGAGAGGAATGATGGGGCAGAGGGGAGGCAGGGAGAAAGGACGAGTTCTGTGTCCGCCGTTCTCTTTTGTTGGTTTTTCTCCTCTGGGAGCGACTGGAGCACATGTCAAGGCCCAGTGGAAGAAGCCAGTGGGGACCTTGGCCAAGCTGCCTCCCCCCTCTTAGCCTCCACTTAGGTACCTGTAAAGCGGATCGAACAAAGAATATCTACCTCACAGGGCTGCGTGGGAAGATCTACAATGATGGCTAAAAAGTGCTTTGAGGAGCGCTTCTGTGGTCCTGGTCAGACTCAACTTCTTGACCTGGGGAGCGGGTACACGGGTGTGTTCAGCTTACGATCATTCACTCATTCCTCGGCCCCACCCTCCCTCCCCTTACTCTTCAGACGCTCCAAAACCCGCCCGTTCCTGTGTGAGCTTCCTTGGCTGGTCCCTGGGAATATAATCTGGGGTCCCAAGTGCACAATGCAATCGAGTTCAAATCTGGTTTGACTCCCAGCATGTCCTATGCCTTTTAGAACCATCTCCAGATCTCATGGTTCTGTCTCATCCAGGCTCACTTCAGGCCACGTTTACAACCTTGAACCTACCAAGACTCACATCCAGGACCCACCACCAGTTGATAAGGGGGCAGGGACCAGATGTCCCCCAAACCTTGCCTTCAAGGTTTTTGCCACGTTCATAAACCTTTCACGATTTTTACTATATTCATACATTCATTTTTCCCAAGATGCTTCCCTCTTGGCCTTTTACACTTTCCCAAGCCCTCTTTTCTGGCCCCCCGGGGGGGGGGGGGTCTCCTTGGAAGCCTCCTGCCACATTCCACAGTGAGCTGCAAAGCCCAAGCAAAGATCATACCATGCTGTGACTTTCCTGTATAATTGTGTCTCTCCTGCGAGGCTGGGGAGCCTTGAAGGCAGCGTCTGCCTCCCTCTGTCGCCTCAGTCTGGCACAGAGGTGAGGCTTAGGTGATGTGCATGGAATTGTTGAAGAAAACTGAGGAGACCCTTGACCGTTGGGGGCCTGGCAGGAGAGGTCCCTAGTGGGGGTAATGTTCCAAATGTTTAGCAGTGTGCCCTTTCTCTCTCTGGGTCTGGCCAACTCTTCTTCATCCTTCATGACCCCGTCCAAGGGTCACCTCCTCTGGGAGGGTGTCCTCCAACCCTTCCAGACTGAAGAAGTTTCTCTTTGGTGCTCCCACAACATGTGGATCCTTCCCTGGTATAGTGGTGACCCCGTTGTACTCTTGTGCTCTGTGGATGTGTCGGTCTCCCCTCCTAGGTGGTGACTTACTACATCTGGGTCCCCAACACCTAGCAGAATGCCTGCCCGGCCAGAGTAGATCCCCGAGAACTGTTGAAAGAACGGCAGTGATCGGGTGGGTGAGTGGGTGGGTGGATGGACGGACGGATGGATCCCACTTTAGACCTCTTGCCCCCAAGTCAGAAGGCTCTGCTGTCTGGGTGGCACGGTGCTCCAGGTCGGCCAGGCGGAGGCGCTAGCCAGCCCCGTCCCCACGGTGCTCTGTGGCCGTGACTTTGACAGACAGGTCCCCCGTCTCTGTGGGCACGAGTCTGACGATATCAGGTTGGACGGTACCACAACCCCACCAAGCCGCCGGGCTGTTAGGGCTGGAATGAGCTGCTGAGCCAGCACAAGCTGCCCCGTGTCACTTATCCCACGGGGTTGCAGCACTTGCAGTGAGCAGCTGCATGCGCGTGGGGAAGGGGTGGGAGGGAGAGGGAGAGGGAGAGGGAGAGGGAGAGGGAGAGGGAGAGGGAGAGGGAGAGAGCGTGCGGGAATTACAGTGGGACTCATGGAAGGAGCCCTCTTATTGGCTGCCGAGGGTCCCAGTTCCAGGCGCTGAATCCCGGGGCTGCCAGCTCAGCCCTGCCCCTGCGAAGGCGAAGCGGGCAGGGGAGGGGAGAGCGGAGCGAGCCTTCAGGTGTGTCTGCCAAGGCGGCAGGTCCACCCCGATGGCCACGCTGGCCACGCGGGAGGCATCTGGCTGTGTTTGCTCCAAGCCCGCAGGCCGGCCGCGTCGCGCTGCCAGAATTTCCCCAGGTCTCTGCCAGGGCTGGAGCCCGGAGTCCGGTGGCCGCTGTCCCCTACAGACCCGGGTCCCTCCCCCCGTGGAGCAGGGAGCTGTATCACTTAGAATTCCTGGGGAGCACATTCGGTCGCCGGTCCCTGTCACACTCCCGGATTAGGCTCTGTTATTGGCCCCTCGCTCCCGCAAGCGTCTGCAGACGGAGCGGAGCCCGAGCGGCCGCAGCAATGACGGCGCTGAGCGCAGAGGCAGCTGGGCGGGCGAGTCGGGGCCCCGAGGCTGCCCGCGCTGGCCCCGGCTGCAGAGGCAGATGAGGCGGGGCCGCCGGCAGCGCTCGCTGCGGCTCCCCTGCAGCCTGGGCCGCTCCACCTGAGTAGAGCCCTAAGCAAGGGGGAGGGGGAGGGAGAGAGACAGAGGAAGGGGGGAGGAGGGAGGGAGGGAGAGAGAGAGAGAGAGAGAGAGGCTGAGAGAAGCTCCTAGCAGGCTCTGGTCCAAGTGAGAGGGTCAGGTCTGGACAATTGTGTGCCAGGGGCACAAGTGGGATTCGGATGAGCCATGTGTGTGAGAAGCGAAGCCGAGGTGATGTAAGCACCTGGGGAGGAGCGCAAGCAGAGGAGGAAGAGGAGGAGGAGGGGGAGGAGGAGGAGGAAAAGGAGGAGGAGGAGGAGGCGGCGGCAGCCACGGGGCGGCTGCCAGTCCAGAACAGAATGATGGGCAACTCTCACCACAAGCAACCGAGGAGTAAGAGCCAAAGCAGGATGCATTCAGCAACAGGTACTCTCTTCCTTTCCCTCCTTTTTCTGGGGCTCTTCCAGCCAGGGCCTCCCCAGCTGCAGCCGCGCGGGGCCCCTGACCCTTGGCGTGACTTGCAGGGGCTGGCAGGGGGCGGGGAGAGAGCCCGAGGGAGCTGCGGGCGAACTCCCAGCTCCGCTGCTCCCGCGCCAGCCTGAATTGCATAAGTCAGAGCTCCCGGAGCTGGCAAGGGCCAGCCTCCTCGCCAGCAACCCCATGTAGCCTCTGGAGGGTGGCTGGACCGTCTGGGAAGTGAGCAACGCGCCTTGGACTGAAGTTTATTGCTAGGACGGTGCTTTCTGTCTGGATCCAGGAGGCAGAGACCTGGAACCATGCATGGCTTATCCTTTACGAGACTCCTTTGTTATTCGAACCTTCATCTCCCCCCCAGCGGCAACCCCCCCCACCCTCGCACTGTACACCTCCACCTCTCCTGGCTCTACCTCATATGCTGCATGCATGGAATGAGCCAGACAAATCTGTTTCTTGCTGTGTAATGCCCTGCCCCCACCTCCTGCCCCAGCCCCGGAGGGGAGCTCTCCTCACTGCATGGGTGAGAAGAGCATGTGCCAGCCTTGAGCTTGGTGCCCTCCTGCCCTGGGCATGCCCTGCGTCATCACTTGGCCTCCTCCAGACGTGGACTCGAGGGTGCTGGCATAGTTCCCCCCAACAGCCTCTTCCTGGATGCTGACAGGCTGGAAATCAGGAAGACAGAATCTGGAGACAACTTTTCCTAGCTTGCCTTCCCAAGCCGTCCAAGAGCAGTGTGGATGAAACTTCTCTTGTCCCGGTCACCCCGCACCAACTCTTTCCCCTCCTGCCCGATCCTTGGCCACTTGGGAAGCACCTTCCACTGCCGCCTCAGGTTAGGCCACATGCATGAGAACCAGGGGTTCCCTCCCTGCGCTCCTCCCTCCATCTTGCTAGTGCCCCCCCCCCTCCGTCTCCCTACTCAGCGCCCCTCCCCACAGAAGAAGCCCATGGTTTTCTCTGTACCCATTTGGGAGGCCCACATCTACCGTTCTGGCCAGTGGGAAGGAAAGGAAAGTTTTTGCTAAGTTTAACTCAAGTTTACCGTAAGAAAGCAACACACAGATTGGGGTCTTGCCAAAAGTCTGCCATGCTCAGGACCAGAGGGCTGCCTCTGCCCTTTCCTGGGAACTTGGCCGGCCGAGTGGTTATGGGGAGTTGTCCAGGGCCAGCCAGTTCTAGGGGCAGCCCTGGAACAGGGGTCTCGCAGAGTGTCGGGGCAAGGGAAGCTACTGGAAAGCAACTTGGAATGTGCTGAAGGCAGGGTAACTGCCCCTGGGGTCCACCTGTCGGAGCTGGGCCTGATTTGACCTCCTAGGTGGGCTTAATTTGGGCCCCTGTGGGGCACTGAGCCAACAGCAAAGGTTCTGGGCATTGAAGTTTCTTTGGAATCTTCTGGGGACGTACTCTTCTGAGGCCACCACTGGGTGGATGGCCCAGCCATCACCTCATGGCGTCCTGCTTCCCTGGCACGGAGCTGGAGGCTCAGGCCCCGCGGGTGTTACGTGGAGATACTCGGCCACCCAGTACGGGAGCTTGAGGATCACCTTCCACGTAAGTGCTGGTGCTACAGCTTGGGACGCTCACTGGCTGCTATTTCATTTCTTAGAAATTGCTCTGCATCTTCAATGTCAGCTCCCATCCAGGGTCATCCTGGAAGCAGTAGCTGCTGGACCAGCTTCTGGAGGCATGAGGAGGTGGCCTCTGGACTACTTCTCCCTCCCCACTTCACCTCCTGGCCCTCGCCTTTCCCCGGCACTGTGCCTGCTCACTCACCATCCCTAGGCAGTCCCCGAAGCCTTGGTGGGACGCTCAGTCCTGCTGAGCTAACTAGAGAAAGAACCAGTTAGCCTTTCGGCCCCAGGCTGCCCACTGACTGGTCAAGGAGAGGAGATAGACACAGGAAACAGCCGAATGGTCTAAGGGAGGAGGTGAGGCCCAGCCAGGGGAGGTAGGTCTGTCCTGAGGTTGCCAGGAAGAGCCTCAGGGAGGAAGAAAGCCCCTCTTGCGTTGCCCACCCTCAGATGCAAATATCCCTCCTTCAGAGCCCTCCAAATGGGGCTTGCATCTGCTCTTACGCTACGCCCTCTCCCCTGGCAGGTAAAGCCACACCAGGAGACCACCTCCAGAGGCTTAGCCTCCACATCTCTAGTCCCCGCTCAAACCAACAGTCAACTGCTCCATCTCCACCTGAATGTCCCACAAAGACCTCACGGTCAGCTAAGCACCTCTTGTACTCCCCTCCACCCCGGCAAAGAGGCTCCCCTTTCTCTCGTCCATTTTCTCTTGGTGACACCACCATCTCTCCAGGAACCCAAACTTGAAACTAGAGTCATCGTCTGCTCTTCTCTGTCCCTCCCCTACAATTAAAAATTTCACTCATCCATCCGTCCATCCATCCGTCCATCCATCCATCCATTCATTCAACTAGTGTTTATTGTTGAGTCTTCCTCTGAGACCTGGCAGCCCCTCCTCTTATCCCACTGTCAGTGTGAGTCCAGACCTTTGTTACCTCTGGCCTGTTCCAGAACTGGGCTCCCGGCCTCCACCTTTGCCCTTCTCCTGGCCACGCCTAGTACAGCCCGCCACCAGAGTGATCCGACCCTGCACTCTCGTGCTATGAGCCCAAGCCTTGCTAATCTGGGGCAGGGAGCTCAGGATGGCTCCCAATGTGTGCCCCGCTTGTCCCAGGTGGCCCAGGGGATCATTTGTACATGACCCAGAGAAAACTTTTTTTTTTTTTACCTTTCAGAGTTCTGTATGTATTTTGGTGTGTATCGGAAAAAAATATTACTAGCAAATCCAGCCCATGGTTTCTCATATATTTTTTATTAGGGCAAGATTAAGTGTTTTAAAGTGAGTCTTTTAAAATAAAATAGTTAAGTAAATAGTATTACAGGCGGTGCATGGAAATGGAAAAAGTTGAAAATGTGAGACACGATTGCCTTAGGTTTGGGAAGCAGTGGTTTCTAGGGTAAAGTATATGTTCCTTCGCACGCCGTGGAGACTTTCCATGATCGGACCCACCTACTTCTCCAGCCTCACCTCCTGTTACGTCCTTGTGAACTTGATGATCTAGCCATCTTGAACGACTTGTGGTTTTCCAGCTACACCGTGCCCATTCAGCACTTCCACGCTTTCACAAATGCGCTTTCTTTTGCCTGGAATGCGCCCCTCTAGCCCCCCATCTTCTCTTGGCAATTTCCTATTCACCCTTCAAAGCCCTGACTGGGTGTCTCCTCTTCTCTGAAGGCTTCCCTGACTGATCTCCTTCCTCCATACAAAATTTATTAACGGAGTTCATCCTTCCAACCCCTGTGCTAATTTGGTACTTTGTATGTAATTTTATCAGTGCTGACAATGTCTTTTCAATGTGCTTCTCATCTGGCTTTTTTTTTTTTTTTTAACAAAGACTTTCGTTTTTAAGAGCAGTTTAGGTTCACAAAATTGAGGAGAAGGCATAGAGATTTCCTATATACCCCCCGCCCCCCCAGACTGCCTCCCCCATGATCAACATCCCCCACCAGAGTGGGACATTTGTTACAACTGATAAACCTATATTGACGCATCCTTATCACCCAAAGTCCATAGTTCACATTACAGTTCATTCTTGGGGTTGCATATTCTATGGGTTTGGGCAAGTGTGTGATGACATGTACTCATCATTATGGTATCATGCAGAGTGTTTTTACCACCCTAAATGTCTCCTGTGATCGAAGTATATTCATCCTTCCCCTACCCACCTCCAACCTCCAGCAACCACTGGTCTTTTTACTGTCTCCCTGGTTTTGCTTTTCCCACAATGTCATATAGTTGGAATCATACAGTATGTAGCCTTTTCAGATTGGCTTCTTTGTCATTTTTATGGTTGTTGTGACATGCTTATCTCCCCTAGTAAAATGTGAGCTTTTCGAAGGCGACGGCTAAAACTTGTTTACCAAAGGGTGGGAAAGAGCCGTTGACCAGGCCTTGGAAGGCTTGAGTTCTGATCTCTCTTGCCTGGGAACCAGCAGGGTGATCTTAGGCAATTCATTCACCTCTGCTACCTTCATCCTTCGGCTAAAAAAAGCTATTAATTCGGGGTGCCTGGGTGGCTCAGTCGGTTAAGCGTCCAGCTCTTGATTTCGGCTCAGGTCATGATCTCAGGGTCGTGAGATCGAGCCCCACTTTGGGCTCCACCCTGAGCGTGGAGCCTGCTTGAGATTCTCCCTCTCCCTCTGCCCCTCCCCCCTGCTCGCGCACTCTCTCCCCCTCTCTCTTTCTCTCTCTCTCTCTCTCTCTCAAATAAATAAATAAATCTTTAAAAAAAGCTATTAATTCTTAAAGGAGATCCTAAACACACACAAGCCCCCCCACCCCCCACCCCCCCACCAAGGGTGGTTGGGAAGATGTGGTGTGAGATAACTAGGAAAACTTTGAGAAAGTTGAACTCGCTTCTCAAATGAAAGAAGAGTGATTATGACTGCAGACGGGGGAACACCACGGGTCTTCCCTGAGAATGGAACCAGTCGTGAGCCCGGCCTGTTTGGGGGACCGTGGGGAGCAGCCGGGCTGAGCAATGCCGCTGCGAAGCGGGTGGGGTGCAGGTGGGGCTGGCACTGGGATGGCCCCAGAATGAGGAAAGCAGAGGTTGCTTTGACACTGGAAAACCTTGTCTGCCGAGCTCATGAGTTGGAATTGACTTCCCACCAACTTTCACACCCCTCCTTATACCCCCCGGAGTGGGCTGTAGCCCTGTTGCCCTGTGAATCTGGATGGGGTAGGGGGACATGTGTGCTAGTACCACCCTCACTACCCAGCATGTGCAGAGCTATGCATATATGAACCATCTATTTGGACCCCTAGCCCACACAGAAGGGCAAAGGAACCAAGAGCGCACACCTATGATAGGGATGCCCGCACTCTCCATCTGCAACTTTACTGAACCCTCGGAACGCCCTCCAGGCAGGGATTGTGGATGCCATTTTACGGATGAGAAAACTGAGACTCAGGAGGAGAGCTGCCCCAGGGCCTGACGCCCAGGAAGTTGCAGAGCCAGGACTGGAGCCCAGGACCGTCTGACTGTCAAACTCGCCCCTGGCGTGCCACGCCATGGGCTTCTCGGCGTCTTTGCAACTGTGGCGGGAGTCAGTAACCCTGGAGACCGGATGTGGTGAAAGGAGGATTCTGTGGCTCTGTTCTGGTAGGGCGAGCCCATCTCTATAGCAACAGGGACTGCAGGCCCACCATATGTCTGGTTGATGGCACGCTTGTGTTGTTGGAATACTTAAACTCATTGGAGGTTTGTTGTTGGGTCCAGAAACTGGAGCTGAGGCTTCCTGAGCTAGCAAGAAAGTGGGGTATTCTTGAGTGTAAGCCTAACCCGGGTGTTGAGAGGGGCTTCGGATGCAGAGAGAACTGGTATTACTGCTGCTCTCTGAGCTGCTCCCCCAACCCAAGCGGCCATCCCTGTGCCGTGAGCAAGGTGAGCTGTGCTCCAAGATGAAAATGGGCCCGCCGTTCTGTCCTCTGGGCCGAAGCAAAATGCAGAAGTCCTTTTGTTGCATTTGCAAGGCGTTTTTGTAGTTGACCCTGCCCTTTCCTATTCATTAGCTTCTAGAAGTCTCACGATCCTTGATTTCGGTATGATGGGTGCTCAAGTGGCAGGGGCTTCTGAGGGAGTCAGGTGGCCCCAATCCCTCTGGGGGCCTTCCTCCCAAAGACCTGTTTCCTAACCTGACTTAAGGAGCCCATTGGAAGGTGGTATGGGAGAAGTTGAAACTCTAGGGCACCAAACAAAATACTTCCTGGTGCTCCTCACCTCCCACAACTGTGAGACATGTTGGAGGCGGAGGCATGAGCCCTGGGGCTTGAGGCCAATCATGATAGTCACACATTTCCTGGGCCAGAACTGGAAGGAAGCAAAAAGTGGGTATAAAAAGTACATTGGCCAACCTAAGGGCAAATAACAGGGAGATGGCTAAGTAAATCCGATGCATCCCACCTCACTGAAGTAGGATGGAGCCGTAAAGAGCTAAATCTGAGGACAGCTGGGCAACATGGACAACGCTTATAATAAGGATCCCATACAAAAGGCACAATACAGAATTGTATCTGTGCTGAGCTTTACAAAGCCCTGTAAAAAGTATGTCTGCACACGAGCAAGGACTGGAAGGGAATTGTGGAAAAAACAAACCTTGATTTATTGTGAGTGGCAGGCTTGTCGGTGAATTATTCTTTCCCTTAGATTTTCATTAATGTTGTTATAATGTCATTTGTGCAAAGAAAAATAAAAACCACTAACATATAGAACAATTGCACTGGCAAATCATTCTGTGAAGCTGAGAAACCAAATCGTATCATTTCTCTGAGCCAGCAAACACACTCGAAAGACATCAGTGCAAGGGTAAAAGCCTCTTTTTACGGAAAGAAGCAGCCACGGGGCATGGGGAAACGTGTGGATTGAGTGTGGGCAGCCCCAGATTTGAATCCCAGCTCTGAGCCTTACTTTGAGGTTTGGGGGAAGTGATTTCAGCCCTTGTACCCTCCTTTTCTTCATCTGGAATGTAAGGATGCTAATGATAACCACCTCCACCGCCTTACGGGGCTGTGGTGCAGAACAAATGATGTAGGATGTTTCACGGGGCTTTGCGAGGTGGGAAATGCTGCGCGGTGTAAAGCCTTATCCTGGTATATACACAAGCACCTTGAGACGAAAGCATTAGGTACCATTTGCCACTGTCCCACCTCAGCTGACCGCAAAGCTAGGCTGGCCTGTGCGGCTAGGTCTTGTCTTCTCTGGGCGCTGGGTGCCACTGAATTTGATTAAGCGGGTCAAGCTGTCGGCTTTTAGCCAGGGTTAGGGAATGCTTGGGAAAATGTTGTGGGCTTTGCTTGCCCTCTAAAATGCTTAAACTTGGTGGAGAGAGTAATTGATAAAGAACATGGCGAAGACTTCTTCAGCTGCTCGGACTCTCAGCCAGATGTGGCCACTTACTCGCTGTACACCTTCAGGCAAGTGACCTAAGTTCTCGGAGGGCCCATTACCTCCTCGGTCTGGCGGAATTCATCATGCCTGCCTCGGCATGGTTGTGAGGATGAAATGAGGTGCTGGCGAGGAGCATGGGTGTGTTGCCTTTATTACTGCTTAAAACTGTCGGGGGGGGGCGCCTGGGGGGCGCCATTGGCCAAGCGTCCAACTCTTGGCTTCGGCTCAGGTCATGAACTCCTGGGTCGTGAGCCCCACGTCGGGCTCCACGCTCAACAGGGAGTCTGCTTGAGATTCTCTCTCTCCCTCTGCCTCTGCCTCTCCTCTCCTCTCCTCTTCTCTCTCTCTCAGAAATCAATCAATCAATCAATCTTTAAAAAAAAACCTGTCAGAGTAGGAAGGATCTTTAGGGATCACCTAATCTAGGACTTCTCAATGAGTGCCGAGAGGGGTGTGGAGGCGGTCTTGGGGGAGCACAGTGTGTATATGTTATTATTTTTGCCTGTGAGTGTTGAAAAATCCTCTGTGGGAAAAACAGACTTTTTGTCTAGCATGGTAGGACCCGGGTATTTTAATAAAGGTGAGATAGGTGTTTGGAAACCACTGGTCTCCCACAAAACTTTCATTTTATAGGCCCACAGAGGTAAGATGATGTGCCCAAGGTCACCCAGCTACAGAGATTAATGCGGGCCCCGGTCCAGCCTCTGTCCCCCCACCACACCGCTTGTCACCACCGCCCAGGAGTGGTCCCCATGCCCTCTGGGATCTCCCCATCTCCACCTGGTGGAGATGCCCTGTGCCACCATGTCCATATGACCATTATCAAGCTGGGAGAAACCACACAAGGCTCTGACATTGAGAAGAGGCAAAAAATTATATTTGAGTTAACAAGGAAAGATGTCCCTGGTAGGGGGTCCTGTACACTGATAGGTCAGCTCCGCATCACCCCCCGGGCAGTCCTTCCAAACCATCTGAGCTAATGCAGCATCCTAAGTGCCATCTGCATCCCTGTGGAGTAAATGGTCTTTGATGAAACCTTCATCTCTCTCAGTAGCAGATTTTCTATTTAAAAAGTCAATCTCCCGTCATATTCTCCAAGAGCACAGATGGAGGGGTGTGGGGTCCCGGGAGCGGGATGAGGCTCTCGATCGCTCCCTGTCATCTGGGTGGAGTGTGTTCTTTGAGTCTGCTTTCTGGCGTTAGAGATGGGTGGCACAGAACCATCTCTGTGAATTCCTTTTGTGAACTTTGTAGACGCCGGGGTGAGGCAGGTGCGGTGTAGGTCCCTTAGGCTTGCCTCAGAGAAGACATGCCCCTCTCTTGTGCCCCAGGAGGGATAAAAGGCACATCCCATCTCCAGAGTACGGCTCCTTTGAAATATTCGGGCCCACCCAGCAGCCTGGGGCCTTGTTCCTGCTTCAGGGACCTCACTTCTGGGATTTCTGGCTTCCGTGACTGAGCTCCTCGCACTTCTGCCCTGGCTTTTCTCGCTGAGCACTGGATGCTTCCGCCCTCCCCCTTTCCATACTCTTGACTGTCTCTGCCCTCGCACCATGACTATCTTCCTGGACATCTGCCCCAGCCTTTGGTTCTGTCACCAGCTCCCTCCGATTCTCTGGGTGCTGCAGGGCCTGGCTTGGGGGATGGGAGCCAGCTGTCTGCTCAGAGTAAAGAGCAAAATTGGAAAGGGTGACATCTCTTTTGGCGGCCACAGAGCCCAAGGTCACACCACCGGCTCTTAGGATGAAGGCAGCCCCCATTCCTACCATTGCCAGGCCCTCAACCTCCCAAACATGAGATCTGTGTTTATGGAAACTGACACACGCCTACCATTTCCCCACCCGGGGGCAATAGTTTGCCTGGACTCCAGCCAAAAGAGCTCAAAAACCTGAGTTGAGGGGAACAAAAGACAAATACCGGCCAAGACTCTAATTTGTAGACTCTTCCCATCCCAAACAACATGGTCCTGGTCATGCATGATGGCGGTTCCTACCACAGCAACGGCAATCAGCTCCAGCCCAGAGGGGGCCGGATGAGAAGTGGCTGCTGAGGTTGATGACACATTCAGGCTTGTGTGAGGTGAGCCAGGGATGATGGCCAATGGGAGACCAAGCTGAGGATAAGACCAACAACATTTCTGGGGCGCCTGGGTGGCTCAGTGGGTTAAGCGTCTGCCTTTGGCTCAGGTCATGATCCCAGGGTCCTGGGTTCGAGCCCCACATCAGGCTCCCTGCTCCGCGGGGAGTCTGCTTCTCCATCTGCCTCTGCCTGCCGCTCCCCCTGCTTGTGCGTGCGCTCTCTCTTTCTCTCTGTCAAATAAATAAAATCTTTTAAATAAATAAAATAAAAGACCAACAACGTTTCTGAAGGGATGCCCCCCTGAGCCTTAGGCAGAGGTCCAGCATGTTCAGAAGGGATACTAGAAGGCAGAGGCCAGCCCCAGCATAGCTTCTTCCGAGCCAGGCAGCATCCTGAGCACTTGGCAGATATTCACTCATTCGATCCACACAACAACCTTATGGTATAGGTACTTTCATTATCTCCTGAAGGAATTATATAGGTTAGAAACTGCAAATTACACAACAGATATATTGATTAGAAATTGAAGCTCGGAGGCGTTAAGTGACTTGCCCAAGGCACGCAGGTGAGACTGAGATTCGAGCCCAGGCCGTTGGGCTTCCGAATCTGTCTTCCTAGCTGCTATGCTAAGCTGCCAACATGAGGGAGCTAAGACAGTCAGGCCCCCTTTGCCCTCCCCCCACTAGCTGCGCTAAGACTGGACTTCAGTGTCTACTAAGAATTAGCGGATGGTTTTCAACCTGGAGAGATTGCAAATACTATCTATCAGTGCCTGGGCTCCAAGCCTGAGAAAGTCTGGTTCAGTTGGCCTGAGATGAAGTCCAGCCTGTGGGGAATGCGGAGGGCAGGGTGAGCAGCAGTTTGGGGAAAGCTCCTCAACATAGGAACACACAGCATCTCTCCCATCCTACCAAACATCTACCTCCCAGCTCTGCCGCGTCCTCCAGTTATGGCCCTATCTCTTCCCTCTCGAACTACAGCCAGACTTGCTGAGAGGTGTCTCCGCTCCGCTCCCACTTCCCTCCTTAACCTGCTGTGGGCTGGCCTCCAGGAAGCCAGCCTTGCCAAGGTTACCCTTTTGGTGTTGACGCAGCGAACCCTCACTGCTTGGGCCTCGGCCTCCTGAAATCCTTGAATGATGACATCAACGGTCCTTGCTTCTAGAAACTAACCCTCTCCCAACTCTGCGAACACAATGCATTCTCCTTGTCTGGGAGCTTCACCCATCTTTTTAGATGGCTTTTTGTAACAAGCCATACAAATATGTTCTGAAGATGGGGCCTCCAGAGACCCCCAGGCCTGCCGCTGCCCTCAAGGAGTTGAGAGTCTTGTCAGTACCAGAGGTGCTCAGCGCCCTTGGGGCAACAAGGTGGTTCTTCCGGGAGAAGCGCTGCCTCCTTCCCTCAAGCTGCTTCCCCGTCTCTCCACATCTCTTGCAAAAATGAGAAAAAGAACCAAACTTTGGCAAGGTCTCTTTTCATCCTGTGAGCAAGAACCCAGGCTGCCTCCCTTCCGTTTAGAAGACAGTTGGTTACTGGGACAAGGTGTGGTTTGTTTGCCTGTGTTCGTTTTGCCAGTTTGGTCATGGAGTCCCTTTGTAATGGGCTTCTGGCACAGGTGACTTGTTTCCCAGGTCCTTGTCCTTCTAAATACACAGAAACGACTTTGAACAAGATCTTTTTTGAGGAAGGGAGAGAGAGCACACGTAGTGGGCAAGGGGCAAAGGGAGAAGGAGAGAGAGAGAGAACCCCAAGCAGGCTCCCACAACCCTGAGATCATGACCCGAGCTGAAATCAAGAGTTGGACCCTCAACTGACTGAGCCACCCAGGTGCCCGTGAACAAGATAGGTTTTAAATGTTTTAAAACCAACGATTCTCTCATGCCTTGTGCCCTGGGAGATAGACTTTGCTAGAATCTGCCCTACGGTGGCAGGGTGGGTGGTGGGGGAAGCGGTGAAGGAGACCAGCGGGATTCTCCACCTGATGCCGTGGAGAGCAAGGCTGGACACCAAATCTCACGATTCTCCGGCTGTTGGACATTGGAAGGGCCTCTTTCCCTCTCTGAGCCTCGGCTTTCTCCCCTGTTCTGGGACGCGCCATCCTTACTCCTGCACCTCTAGGGAGGATGCTGCGAGATCACCTCTCCGTGCCATAGGCATGATCGTCGGCCAGAGTAGGCACTCACTAAGAGTTGGGAAACCGAATTGAATTGCATTCAACCGTGGTGCACAGGCTCGTTCCGGGCCAAGAGAGAAAGTGTGTGTGTGCAAGAGAGACTTGCAAAAAACAAGGCCTATCTCTGTGTACGTCTCTCCTCTGGGAAGGAAGGGGCCCACACAGTGACAATAGACCAGGGGCGCTGACTCAGACAGCCAGTTCCTGCCCACTTCCCCTCGCTGCAGGCCAGCCGCTGGGCCGAACGGGAGGTCAGCCCTCTGTGGGGCTCTGACTCGGGCCTCTGGCTGAGAACCTTTCCTAGAGAAAGACAAGACCAGTTGGCAGGCGCTCCTCCCTGGTCTGCCGTGACGGGACCCCCTGGACCAGTGTGGCCGTGGGCAGGCGGTGGGGGCAGAAGGAAGCAGGAGAGAGAGGAACCTCACTTGTCGGATCCAGCCTTGCTCTCCCTGGGCTGCGGAGCCCAGGGACCAACTCCACAGGCAGCAGAGCATGTGACCGATGGGGCCAAACTGACCCAGCCGGGGTGCAGGGGAACGGGATTCGGGAAGAGTCCCTGGGTCCCACACTGAGGAGCCTGGGGACGGGGCTTGGAAGAGTGTGGAACCCCTCGGCCCCCCTGCCCGCAGTGCGGGCCCACAACACACTTCTCCCTCGCATGACGATTTGCTGGATGTGGCGTCTTGGTCATCCACACCGCTAGGATGGACAGAGCCGAGTCTGTCACCCTCTTCTGGAGCCGGGGAGGTGAGTCGCTGGGGGAGGAGGGTCGCATGCTCGGTGGAGGGGCGAAGGGAAGAAATTGGGGCCCGTGGAGGAGGAGGGGCTTCCTGCACTCGGAGCTATCCTGAGGCAGCCTGGGCTGTCTTGGGGTAAAGTGGGTTCCCCTAGGACTAGAGGCATGCCAGGAGGGGCGGTGCGACCACTGGGCCGAGGCGCTGTAAAAGGAATTCAAATTTGGGTGGCTCTGGAGGAGGAGAGGGTGGATGTGATCACATCCCAACCCTGATGATCTGGGATTCTAAAGGGATATAAGAGTGACCGAGGAGACATTAGTGCGTGCGTAAGAGATCCCGTATCGCTCATTTTCTACAAATCGACTTCGCGTACTTTCTGCTCATTCGGATGGGGGGAGATGCCCTCTCGGTCAGTCTTGGGGCTCTACCCACCTCCTGGACTCCTGCTGAAATGCGGATTTTGTGTGTGTGTGTGTGTGTGTGTGTGCAATACCAAAGCATGGGGGCAGGGAGGGGCCGGAAAGAGATGCCTATCACCCGCCATCGTTCACACAAGTTACTAGCCAGGGACCCAGTGCCTTCTAATCCCAGTGCCAGCCAGATCTCCTGGCAGTAGGGTGGAAGAGAGTTCAGAGTCCCGAGGCGCACCAGCCTCCCTGCTCTGGCTTGGGTGAAGAGGATAAGCCTGGGTAGGAGAGGTGACGCTGCAGTTGCCCGCCCTTGGAAACGGCCTGGAGGTAGCCTGTGGATAAGGAGGGACTTTCTAGCAGCCTCTCCATAGGCTGTCTTGGAAAGGAGTGAGGGGTCTGTGGGTCTCTGGACAGGTTGCCTTTCTCAGTCACCAGGCAGGCCCTTGGGAAGACAAGGCTGGCTTTCCTCTTCTGAGGAGGAGAGGGGAAAAGGCCCTCCCCTCCTCCCCCGCCCCCCCCCCCCCCCCCCCCCGGGATGCAGGCCCGGCCCCACCCTGCAGTGGGCTCCCTCCTCCCGCCTCCACAGCCACCTCCCTGGCACCCTGTCTCTCTCCCTCCTGCTGGGCTCCCTGCTTCCCCTCTCGCCCCCCTCCAGCCATTGTCCACTCTGTGGCCAGGGCGCAACTTTATAAAACGCACCCGGCCGCTCCAGATCCTCCCATGGCTGCCCATTGTCCACCGGTGAGAGTGCAGATTTCTCTCTCTTCTCTTTTGCTTTTCTTGCTACTCTCTAAAAACAGAGCAGCGATAACATCATTTCTGGCTAACACAGCTCTGACATTTCATAAATCTCTGTCCCAGACAACTGGAAAGGGCTATATTTAACCTTCTGCCTTGTAGCTTTTAATGGAGGGACTTGCTTCGAGCGCCGCCTTCTAACGCCACGGGAGACCAGAACCTTTTCTTTGTTCTCTGCGGGCCAGAGCCGGCCTCTGCTTTCAGCTGGATGATGCAGGCTGCTTGGCCTCAGAACACCCGCCCTCCTCTCTCTCTCTCTCCAGGTGAAGGAGGTCCCCGTGCTGCCCCCCAGAGTGTGCCCCCTCACCTTTCTTCTCTGCAAATACTTGAAAGACTCCTTCTGAACCCCATAGCTGGAGAAGTGGGACAGCAGGTGAGCACAGGAATAGGACGGAGGACAGGGCCAGGAAGTGTGGGCCGGGCTAGGGAAGAGAGAGCCAGGAGGAAAAAAGTATCATCAGGGGTCTAGTTGTGGCCGGGGCCAGAGGAAGTCATGCTAAGTAATGTGCCAGGCCCCGTACGCAAAGCTTTGTGCGTCTTGCCTCGTGTGACCCTCGCAGCAAACCTATAGGAGGCAGGTGCTATCCTTACCCACGTCGGACTCCACTGAGGAGACTGGGGCTCAGAGCAGTTCGGCGACTTACCCAAAGTCACATCCAGCTTAAAAGCGACACAGCCTCCAGCTCTGCCCTGAGCTGTGGAGCCCAGCCCAGTAGAGGAGGTGCTCTGATGGTCCTGGGGGGCTGCTTCCCACCTCTGCTTCCATATTCTGCTCTCCTCCGCCTTGCGGACGGCAGCTCCCGGGACCAGTCACCTTAAACAAGGAGCCGTAGAGTTCTTTTCGCTCCGTCTGTCCCCTGCACACCCAGGGTCCTGCCCCTGTCGCAGCCCCACCCTTGCCGCTCTCTCTCCCACAGTGCGGGGAATGACAGTCACCGGGAAGCCTTCGCTGGGCCGACAAAGGGGCAGCTCCATCGAAGGGACCTGCCCCAGAGCCAATGAGTGGTAACAGAGTGGTAATGACAGCCACATTTGTAGGGCACTTTATTGTTTACCCAACTGCTTTCCTAGTCAGCAGTCGTAGGGAAGGGAACTCCAAGGTGATCTTAATGGTACACGGTACAGCTTTAAAGAACATTGAATTACGTGGCGAGAAAATGATTCACGCGCCCTGCTCTTTCTAGCTTTCTGATTACATCAAAGGGAAGGTCTCCGTGCGGTGCTCTTCTTGCTCCTCTGTAATGCAGGCTAATCTTCCTTTGGAACAGAGCTAGAGCAGGTCTCGGGCCCGCAGCCACTGACACACAGTGATATCTACATAGGATTTAATTACTCTGCTCGGTTGCCACGGTATTTATTTTTACAGTGACTTTCTCTCTGGGGCAAGTGAAACTCCTTCTGTGTTGGTGTTTGGTTGCCAGAGACAATTTCCTCTCGTAGAAATTTACTTAAGCAAAAGACCTTGCTGTCGAGAAAAAGATGAAGTGAATCATGAGCAGGGCTGGCGGTGCCCAGATAGGGCAAAGCTCGCCCAAGTGGTACCTACATGGCGGAAGCTTGGGCACCATTGGAACGTGGCAGTCGACCAGCACCAAGTTCCTCGAAGGCCTTGCACGGTCTGCCCCTACTAGTGTTCTGGACGTCGTTGTCCCTTACTCCCCTCCCTCCCCCACACTATGCTCTTCCAAGCCTGCCAAGCCTTTGAGCCCTCTGCAATGGCTCCCCCGCATCCCTTGTCTGCCCATCAAACACAGACTCATTCTTCAAGACTCAGTGTACATGGTACCTCCTCTAGGAAGCTGTCCTTTAAGCTAAGCACTAGGTTCATTTCTTTCTCTATTATAGTGTCTCTCCCGTGGCTATAATTATTTGTTTATAAGCCGACCTCTTCTACCCTATTGGTTCCAAATGCATTTTATAAGAAAAACTTAGAGGGGGAGGGGGGTGGGGGAGGGGATACAAATGTGACTCTGAGTGAGGCCTGTGCACAGTGATTGGGCCCTGGGGACTGTCACAGCTCCTGGGATCACTTGGAATCGAGGCTTTCCAGATGCCAAACCAGAGCCTACACAGGCCACAAAGCCTGTCTGGGGACTGCTGCCTGGGGGGGGGGGGGGGCTCTTGCAGGTCCCATGTATTGGGGTGCCTTTGAGATTAACACCTAGGATCTAGGGGCACCTGCGTGGCTTAGTCGGTTAAGCATCTGCCTTTGGCTCAGGGCATGATCCCGGGGTTCTGGGATCGAGCCCCTTGTCGGGCTCCCTGCTCAGGGGGGAGCCTGCTTCTCTCTCTCCCTCTGCCCCTCCCCCCTCATTCTCTCTCTCTCTCTTTCTCTCAAATAAATAAATAAAACCTTAAAAAAAAAACCCACCTAGGATCTAAACGAAGGAGGCAGTATTGGTTCAAGGGAAAAGCTGGGCTGTGACGCTGTCCTAACAACAGCCTCAGCTCACCCCACGAGAAGCTCTGGAACTGGATTGGTCCTTCAGGGTTGTTCTGAGTCAGGGTGAGGAGACCAGGTAGCAGATGCAGGCTGCCCCCGGGCATGGCCCATGGCCCTGGGCGAGGCAGCACTCCTCTGAGGAGGTGGCTGGGCAGGGCCCAAAGAGGACTGGCAGCCAGCAGCAGTCGGTCCTGGGGGAACCTGGGGGGACATCACCGTGTCCACCACAAGAGCCTCGTCAGCGCCCCCTGCTCTGAGGCTTCAGTGCTGGGAAGGCGGGGAGAAGAGATCAGTGATTTGCAGGGCAGAGTGTGGCGGTCAAGACTTGGTGACTGGAAGAGCCTACTAAACATTTGTGAAAAGAATAAATGGCTGAGGGGCGCCCAGGTGGCACAGTCGGTTAAGCGTCCGACTCTCGGTTTCAGCTCAGGTCGTGATCTCAGGGTCGTGAGATCGAGCCCCTCGTTGGGCTTTGTGCTCGGCGCAGAGTCCGCTTCAGATTTTCTCTCTCCTTCTCCCTCTGCCCTTCCCACTCATGCGCTCTCTCCCTCTCCCTCTGCCCTTCCCACTCGTGCTCTCTCTCCCTCCCTCTCTCTCTCAAATAAATAAAAATAAATCTTTTTTTTTTTTTAAAGGAATAAGTGGCTGAATGTGATGTTCTAGGCACTGTGCTTAGAGGCAGGGAGCCAGAGACAAGTCACAGGGAACTTCTGGTATAACCGGGATAATAGATATGTAAAGAGACTCTTCCAGAACATTGTGGTAAGTGCTACAATGTCTACTACAGACCGTGTGTCCACACCACTTTGTTCTTGCTTCTCTTGGAGGCCTTATCATAGGACCCTTCTAACAACCCTCTAGGGCGTGATTTATTGCCCTCACTCTACACATGTACACTAAGATCCGGGGCTTCACTTAAATATCAACCGCTGGTCAGAATCCCCCAAGCCAGGCCGGCCCCCTGAACGGTCAAGCCCCACAGCCCGTGCCCTCTCTGCCCTACGCCACCCAGCCCCTCTCAAAGCCACGTGCAGTCCTTTGCACTTGGCAAAGTGCTTATTACATATATTTTGCCTTGTCATAGCCCTGTGAGGGAGCAAAATTAAGGTGTCAGAAGAAAGTAGGCTTTTACCTTTATTTTCTTAACCTGCCTGCTACGCTTTCAGAAATAGATATATTCTGATCATATTTATAACAGTGACATTCTTTTTTATTCTGCTTCTCTTTTTTTTCTACACATTCTTAACCACCTGTGAAATTCTGCCATTACACTCATCTGTTCTTCCATATCTTGTCTCAAAAGTGAGAAAATTGTGATCAAAACCCAGTTAGTTCCTTTTGAGCTGTGAGGGGGGAAATGGGTTGGGTTTTTTTTTAATTTCAATCTCACTCAAAAAGGCAAAACTTTACTGATTTGAAACATTAAAATGTATGAAGCCAAGAGTATCTCTGATTTTATGTGTGATTAATACTCTAGGAGAGGTTTTTTTGGGGGGGAGGATTGTATAGGCTGAATAAAGGGCCATTTAGAGGCAACTAGAAATTACCCTTGAGGAGCTGGGTCTTGAGAAAGGCAGCTGCCCCTTGTCCCCTCCCCACCCTTAGGCTGGACCCTCTCCCCACCTTTGTGTCCACCTTCCTCCTCAAACTCTAGGCCCAGTCTCTTTCTTCTCTTCATTCCCCACCTACAAGATTTCCTGTCAACTGTCAGTACTGGCCCCATTTGAGGCTGTACCAAAAGAATTCTAGCATCTCTCCAGATGAGTTCCATTGTGGTCCGTCTGGTCCAGGAGTTCTCGTAAAGCAAAGCTTTTCTCTAGAGTTTCCCCAGCAGAAGCTATGATACTGTAGAAACCCAACAATGGCTCTATGTTCCAGAGGAGAAAAGTCTCCATATGTCCCCAGAGAGAATAAAAATGTACACACTCTCTGTCCGTGCTCAGCGTGCCTTCATTTGCCATCACTCACATAACTATGATTAAAATTTCCTCTCTCTTGGGACGCCTGGGTGGCTCAGTCGGTTAAGCGTCTGCCTTTGGCTCAGGTCATGATCCCGGGGTTCTGGGATTGAGCCCCACATCGGGCTCCCTGCTCAGAAGGAGTCTGCTTCTCCCTCTGCCTCTGCCCCTCCCCCCTTCTTTCTCTCTCTCACTCTCTTTCTCTCTCTCTCTCTCAAATAGATAAATAAAATCTTAAAAAAAATCAGGGCGCCTGAGTGTCTCAGTTGGTTAAGTGTCTGCTTTCAGTTCAGGTCATGATCCCAGGGTCCTGGGCTGGAATCTCCCTCTTCCTCTGTCCCTCCCCCCTGCTCATGCGCTTGCGCTCTCTCTCTCAAATAAATAAAATCTTAAAAAAAAAAAGAAGTTAAACATCAGATTATCATATGACCCAGCAATTCCACTTCTAGGTATAGACCCAAAGGAATTGAAAACAGGACTTGAACAGATACTTGGATATGAATGTTCACGGCAGCATTATTCACAATAGCCAAAAGGCTGAAACAACCCAAATGTCCATCTGTGGATGAATGAATACACAAAATATGGTATATCCTGATAATAGAATAGTACTCAGCCATAAAGGGGAGTGAACTTCTAATCCATGTGACAGTATGGTTGAACTTTGAAGACACTCTGCTAAGTGAAAGAAGCCAGACAGAAAAGAAAAAATGTATGCTTCCACTTATGCAAAATGTCTAGAATAGGCCAATTCATAGGGATGGAAAGTAGACTGGAAGTTTCCAAGGGCTAGGAAGAGAGAGGAATGGAAAATTAGTACTTGGTGTTTCCATTTGGAGTGATGACAAATTTTGGAAATGGATTGTTGTACAACAATGTGAATATAGTTAATGCCACTGAACTATTCATTTCCAGTGATTAAAATGGTGAAATTTATGTTATACCTAGCTTACCACGATAAAAAAAATAGTTTAAAAAAAGACATGAGAGACCAAAAGATAGGAGAGACTTTAGAAGAATGCTGGAATAAGATAAAAAAGTTGGATACAAAACTGGGTATGTCTCCGGGATAAGAAAACTGTAACCTTTGGTGCTATCTTCCTTACTGGACAGAAATAACTTTCATTTCTACCAGACAAAAGTCATTCACAACTTGCCAGCCTTCCCCGAGGTAACTTTTTACTTTACAGAGTGGACTGTAGTCCATAGTGAAGAGTCAAGCAGCCTCATGGATGATACTCTCGTATGTTCTTGAAAGAGTGCTCAGCCATCTTGACAGCTTTGTTGTCAAGTTTTCGATCATTTTTTAACACCTCAAATAAGACATGACCAGCCACGCTCCCACGTGCGTCTCCATGAGAGAAACTTAACCTCATGTGAACTTCGAAGCCTGACTCTCACGTGGCATTTACGTCTTGGTGGCACCTTCTGTGTGGCAGCCAGCAAGGGTAGTCCCGGGCCACACATCAGTCCCCAGTTAGTTCATAATGGTGTATTACCGCCAGACCCATCTTTCAAAGCACCACTTTCATTGTGTTCCTGCCGCACAGAGAATTGAAATGACTCCTGATCTAGCCCACACTTCGTAGACTGGCTCACGGAAGCCTCTGGAATCTCACCCGGATAGAGATTTGGAAAGGAGCTTTCAAGTCTCATTGCACTCGGCCCCAGCCAGGTTGGTCTGTCCCAACTCCTTGCTGTGTCTCGGACCTTTGCTCAGGCAGATACTCCACCTTTTTGTCCCTGGCCCATCTCTTACCCTGATGGGCCTATGGCAGTTTCCCAAATCACACTCATCCATGTGTCACTGTCATGAATTTTGTTTGCTATCTGTGCTATTTTTTTTTCTTAATATCTACTCTTGGGGCGCCTGGGTGGCTCAGTCGGTTGAGCATCCAACTCTTGATTTCAGCTCAGGTCATGATCTCAGGATTGTGGGATCGAGCCCCTCGTCGGGCTCTGTGCTCTGTGTGGAGTCTGCTTGTCCCTCTCCACCCCCATAAATAAATAAATAAATAAATAAATAAAATCTTTAAAAAATAAAAATAGTGTACTCTTTTTTATTTAAAGATTTTATTTATTTGTCAAGAGATAGAGAGAGAAAGCACAAGCAGGGGGAGTGGCAGGTGACAGGCAGAGGGAGAAGCAGGCTCCCCGCTGAGCAGGGAGCCTGATGCGGGGCTCGATCCCAGGACCCTGGGATCATGACCTGAGCTGAAGGCAGACGTTTAACCATCTGAGCCACCCAGGCGTCCGAAAATAATAAAAAATTTTTACTTGCCCAAAGCTGCAGGTTTGATGTGCTAATTAAAGAAAAAAGTTTATCTGTGTACCACCTGAAATCACATTTATTTCCTGCTTGATTGCATTCTAACTGTTCGGGATGTTCGGCCTCACTTGAAGATTTTAAGCTCCTTGAGGACAAGTACCATGGCTTTGGTGTCCCTCCAGCACGCAACACCGACCTAAGCACTTGGCATGTCCCCACCATGTACCCTTTGGTTGACTCAGTGTCCCATCTTCTTTGGTAAGCTTCTCATCAGAACACCAATGGCTTTCCTTCTTATCCCTTTAGTGTGCACAGAAACATCGAAAATGTACTCCTGGTCCTCCAGGGACTGATATTCCGGCTGAGGGAATAAGGTTCTTGGCAAGGCAGGCAAATTTAGCTCCCTCTTGGCCACCTTCCTCATGTGCTACGTTGAACAAGAAGCCTCCCTTCTCCTCAGTTTCCTCATGAATGAAATGACGACAATAATGATACCACCTGCCTTGCCTACGTCATAAAACGCACGGGAGGCTCCAGTGAAGCAATAGTTATGTAAGTGCTTTGTAAACGAGAAAATGATATCCATATTTTAGTCAAACAACTCCAGGAAAATTAGTTCACAACACAAGATGGCCAAATAAAGAATGTCACAAGGCAGTTTCCCAAGCTCCAAATTAGTCCCTGTGGCATCGGCTCACTAATGGGCGGAAAGATTCCAGAAAGCTTGCCTGAGATGGGTCATGAGGTATGAGTGGAAGTTCAGTAAAGGCTGGGAGTGGGGAGGGGTGGCCTGTCTAGGTGTGGAGGACGCGGGAAGCGAACTGAATGAGGGAAGAAAGATGGAAACCTACCTGGAGCTGGTGAGAAGGCTAAGTGGGCCGCAAAGAGGGAAGTGTGAAGGGACAGGGGGAGAAACGCAAGCGGTGCCCAGAAGGTGGAGGCTGCCAGTGCCAGGCTCAGGCTCTGGGCTTGCCAGCTGAGAGAAGTCCCTGGGTGGCTCTCGAATGGAGGGGCATGTGAGGAAACCATGCTTTAGAATGCAGATTCCTGGGCGCCTGGGTGGCTCAGTCAGTTAAGCATCTGCCTTCGGCTCAGGTCATGATCCCAGGGTCCTGGGATCGAGGCCCGCATTGCATCAGGCTCCCTGCTCAGTGGAGAGTCTGCTTCTCACTCTCCCCCTGCTCATGCTCTCTCTCTCTCTCTCTCAAATAAATTTTAAAAATCTTAAAAAAAAGAATGCAGATTCCTCTAAGATCGCACTTCTTGTCCTCCTCATCATCTATGTACCATTTATATGTTTTTCTTCCAAAATAAAATGCAGACTCATTAGACCAAAAAAAATCAAAAGTAAACCAACAAGTATTTAGAGTAAAAAATGAAAGTCCACCTTTAACTCACCCCTCCCCTCCGCTGGCTGATTCCAGTCTCTTTCAAGGACTACACCTGTTATCAGCACGTTGTCACTCATTCCAGATCTTTTCTTATTAATATGCCGACTTGTGTGTGTGTGTGTGTGTGTGTGTATACGTATACTTTTATACAAATGAGTTTCTATTATACATTTCATACAGAGCTTTGATGTTTTCTTTTTTTTTTCTTAAATTTTTTTATTGTTATGTTAATCCCCATACATTACATCATTAGTTTTAGATATAGTGTTCCATGATTCATTGTTTGTGCATAACACCCAGTGCTCCATGCAGATCGTGCCCTCCTCAATACCCATCACCAGGCTAACCCATCCTCCCACCCCCCTCCCCTCTAGAACCCTCAGTTTGTTTTTCAGAGTCCATTGTCTCTCATGGTTCTTCTCCCCCTCCGATTTCCCCCCCTTCATTCTTCCCCTCCTGCTACATTCTTCTTCTTCTTTTTTTCTTTCTTAACATATATTGCATTATTTGTTTCAGAGGTACAGATCTGAGATTCAACAGTCTTGCACAATTCACAGCGCTTACCAGAACACATACCCTCCCCAGTGTCCATCACCCAGTCACCCCATCCCTCCCACCCCACCCCCCACTCCAGCAACCCTCAGTTTGTTTCCTGAGATTAAGAATTCCTCATATCAGTGAGGTCATATGATACATGTCTTTCTCTGTTTGACTTATTTCGCTCAGCATAATACCCTCCAGTTCCATCCACGTCGTTGCAAATGGCAAGATCTTATTCCTTTTGATGGCTGCATAATATTCCATTGTATATATATATACCAAATCTTCTTTATCCATTCATCTGTTGATGGACATCTTGGCTCTTTCCACAGTTTGGCTATTGTGGACATTGCTGCTATAAACATCGGGGTGCACGTAGCCTTTCGGGTCCCTACTTTTGTATCTTTGGGGTAAATACCCAGTAGTGCAATTGCTGGATCATATGGTAGCTCTATTTTCAACTTTTTGAGGAACCTCCATACTGTTTTCCAGAGTGGCTGCACCAGCTTGCATTCCCACCAACAGTGTAGGAGGGTTCCCCTTTCTCCGCATCCCCGCCAACATCTGTCATTTCCTGACTTGTTAATTTTAGCCATTCTGACTGGTGTGAGGTGGTATCTCATTGAGGTTTTGATTTGGATTTCCCTGATGCCGAGCGATATTGAACACTTTTTCATGTGTCTGTTGGCCATTTGGATGTCTTCTTTGGAAAAATGTCTGTTCATGTCTTCTGCCCATTTCTTGATTGGATTCTTTGTTCTTTTGGTGTTGAGTTTGATGAGTTCTTTATAGATTTTGGATACTAGCCCTTTATCTGATATGTCATTTGCAAATATCTTCTCCCATTCTGTCAGTTGTGCTTTGATGTTTTCTAAACTTAACATGTCGGTGGACATCTTTCTATGACAGGATATCTCCTTTTGAGAGGCTGTATAGCATTCCTTAGTAAGAATATGCCACCATTTATTTAACCAATCCCCTATGGATGAAGACTTCTGCAATTCATTGTGCTTTTTCTTTTTACTTTTATGTCTTTAAAGTAACGTATGCGGGGCGCCTGGGTGGCTCAGTCGTTAAGCGTCTGCCTTCAGCTCAGGTCATGATCCCAGCGTCCTGGGATCGAGCCCCGCATCAGGCTCTCTGCTCCGCGGGAAGCCTGCTTCTCCCTCTCCCACTCCCCCTGCTTGTGTTCCCTCTTTCGCTGTGTTTCTCTCTGTCAAATAAATAAAATCTTTAAAAAAAAAAAAATTTAAAGTAACGTATGCATGTAGCAAGGTAAGTTAAACAGTATAAAAGAGTATGTAGTGAAAAAAGTAATTCTCCTGCCTATCCCTAACTCTCCACCCCACCTTAACAGCCTCCCTCTCAAGAGGCATCCACGGTTACCAGTTTTCTGTGTGTCCTTCCAGAAATTGTGTATGCATATACGTGTGTGTGAGAGAGTATGCACAGTGTGTGTGTGTGGAGAGGGAAGGAGGGGGCAGAGAAAGAGAGAACATTCCATATAAGCCCATATTGTGGCTACATGATTCTTCTTAATGGCCATGCCCCAATATATCGAACCTATCTTCTGTCAAAAGGGGTTATTGCTAGTACACAGCCGTTTCGTGTGGTACTGCCATGTCTATCTTTGTTCACGTATCTTCCTATGCACTCCATCTCTAGTGTAAATTCCTAGAAGTGACATTGTTGGGTAAAAAGGAATGTGCATTTAGGTTTTGACACATAAGTCCAAAATGCCCTCCAAAGAAGTTGTTCCAGTTGACCCTCCCAGTGGCCATGTATGAGAGTGCCTTCTCCTCCATACCCTCTCTCCCTATCACGGCAAGTAATAGAACCTTTCATCTGCACTGGGGAAGAGGGTGGGAAACCTGAGGTGGTTGTGCGGGAGCATGGTCAGGGAAGGCAGCGATTGCCCAGTTGTTCCCCATGAGTGTGGTTGAGACTCTCCGAACAGCCCGATGGTAGATGTAACTTCACAAACATTGTGTCCCCAAGAACTTAGGTAGCTGGGGGCACCCGGGAATGACTTGTGATCCGCAGCCCTACACAGCGCAGGTCCTTGACTGCCAAGGAGGTTCTTTTGTTTCCTCCCATCCTCTTCCAGCTTCACGCAGAACATCTTCTGGACCTCCTTGTGTGCATCACCAGCCAGGACTGGGAAGCCTGGATGGCATTCTGCTGGAGACCGGGCCTCCAGCGAAACGTATTTTCACCCATCGTCCCCACATTCGCATGCACACACCAGGAGGACGGGATATGGGACTCAAGACCCAGGCTCAGAAGCGCAAGGCCAGGCCTCGTGACGCACAGCTCTTGCAAGGGTCTGGGTTCCCAGAGACTGTAGGTCAGTTGGCCTCTTCCAGGTTGCAAGAGCAAGGATGTGCTTAAGGGTCCTTGGGTGACAGGGCATGAGTGTCAGAAGTCACATGTAAGTGAAGGAGAGGAAGCCATCTCTGGCAGCCATTACCCTTCACGGCTGATGCCTCGGGAGCGCTGGACGAGCCAAGCACGGTGTCTGCCACTCCTACCACTCATCTCTCTGTCACAGCTTCTCCTGCCACTCCCTATGGCCTTGCTGTGCCCACTCCCCATGGCTTCTGCTTATTGTTATCTCCCTGGGTATCTCCTGGCTTCTGGGCCACCCCTGCATGTGCTCCCCCATACGTAATATGTCACATCAGGTCCCCCAGGAAAGGACTCTCATGGGGTCAGTTGGTCACTCTGAGGTCTGGAACATCCCTGTCAGTCTGGGCCCTCGTAGCAGAGCATTCGGAGACCACTGGGCACTCTGGGTCCCAGCTGAGGATGGGTACCATTGATGCAGGCACAGACCCCCTAGTGCCTTCAGTCGTGACCGAGAGCGCAGTGCCGGGCACAGAGTAGCCACTCAACACAGTATGTATCGAATGAGTGAATAGGAATCCAGAATCAAGGAATCACTTCTGTCCACTTTGTTCGCAAGGGGGCTGTAGGTGAGGCAGGGACACAGAGCACTGTAGGAGTCCTTTCTGATCCATTAGGCAGACGGCCAAACTTGGCAAATTAATTACCTGGGTTTCTGATAGACTTGTCTCCAAATGTAGAGGGGCAGCGCGGTATATGGAGAAGAATGCAGGGGGGCGCCTGCATAGCTCCGACGGGTAAGCGTCTGCCTTTGGCTCAGGTCATGATCCTGGGGTCCTGGGATGGAGCCCCGAGTCAGTCGGGCTCCCTGCTTCTCCCTCTCCCTCTGCCCTCCACTTGTGCGAGCGCTCCCGCTCTCTCTCTCTCTCTTTCTCACTCTCTCGCTTGCTCTCTCAAATAAATAAATAATATCTTTAAAAATAAATAAATAAATAATAAAAAAAATTAAAAAGTTAAACCTTCTGGCTTTATCCACTAAGCTCCCAGCAAATAAAAGTATGCTTGCATTTCTAGAGATACATTTGAATTTCTCCAGTCAAATCCCGCCAGTCACCTCCAACACTGTCTCTTACTGATGTTCATTACCAAAGGAAAAAAAATCTTTTCTTTCTTTTCTTTTCTTTCTGCTGGTCCTTTAGCTTTGAGACACGGCAAGCCATCTCATCAATTTGCGAACATTCCTTTCAAATACTTACAAATTCCGTCTCGCTCTGATAGTGCCACACCTGAGTTCTATTTTATTCCCTCGACTGTTTCCCTATTTTGATTGGAATTGATTGCTGGGAAAGACACGGGGCTCTGGCCAGGACCCCACATGGCAGTAGAGAGGGTATCTCTGTCTAATACACAAGCAGTTACAAGTCACCTCCCGGGTAAGGGCCTCCTTATGCTGTTTTCTTCCAGGGGTAAGGTATTCTCTAGGGAGGGTGTCCCGTAGGTGATTCATCTCTCCACTGATGGGTGTTGAGATTTAGTTCTTAAAATTCATTCATTATGGGCGACTGGGTGGCTTAGTCGGTTAAGCGTCTGCCTTCTGCTCAGGTCATCATCCCAGGGTCCTGGGATCGAGTCCCTCATCGGGCTCCCTGCTCCACGGGGAGTCTGCTTCTCCCTCTACCCCTCCCCCCACCCCACCCCCCGCTCATGTGCTTGTGCTCTCTCTCTCTCTCTCTCGTGCGCACACGCACAAAGATAAATAAATAAAATCTTTTTTAAAAAAAGAAAGGAAACCACAGAAAGATACATACAGTTCTATAGAACGTATATGAAGTTGAAGAACATGCAGAACAGTGCTGTGTACCGTATATTGTTTATGAGCATATACAGAGTGCCTTTGAAAGCATGCGTGTGCATCATAGATATCCAATTCAGGAGGACAGCTACCTCTGTGGGGGAGGGGAATGTGATTGAGGCACACAAGGGGCTTCAACAGAACCTGTAATATTTTATTTCCTTAAATAAAAGTTCCAGGGGGCGGCTGGGTGGCTCAGTCGGTTAAGCGTCCTACTCTTGGTTTCGGCTCGGGTCATGATCTTGGGGCCGTGAGATCGAGCCCCGAGTGGGGCTCCATGCTGAGCGTGGAGCCTGCTTAAGATTCTCTCTCTCCCTCTCCCTCTGCCCACCCCCCACCCCCTTGCTCGTGCTCACTCTCTCTCTCTCTAAAAAAAAAAAAATGGAAAGAAAATAAAAGAAAACGTTCTGGGGCAAATATAGGGAAATGTGTTTGTTCCTAATACTTTTCTGTGTGCTTGAAATAGTTCATCATCTAAAAAAAGAAGAAGAAAAGAAAAGCAGGGCGGAGGTTCCTGCTGCTCCTTTTTGCAGATGAGGAAACTGAGGCTCAGACGGGTTCACAGCCCAGCCCCTCTTGGAACCCACCCTTTTGTCCAGGGGCACCATAGAGGTACATCAGAGAGACCTATAACCTCTGTGGGAAGAAATCTTGCACCCCGATTCACTGAGAATCCCCTTCTTTCCCAGACTCCAGTATAAGTCCTTGGAACGGATTTATGATTCTTGGCTTCCAAGCCCAAGAGGAGGATCACTGAATTTTCTCAATTGTCACTGTAATGCTGGTGCCTGCCTGGCTGTCTGGGGCTTCTGGGTGCACTCGAACCAAGTGTGATGAGTGCTTGGGGCAAAGGTCAGATCCAAATCTGGTGTGGCAACGGCCTTTACCATGAGCTCACCATTGCAACAGGGGTACAGTGAGAAGCAACAGCATTGCAAAGTGCTTTCTGGAACCGCACCGCCTCTGGCCCGCAGCTTTACCCTGATGAGGTGACACAATGGGACCATCAGACCTTATCAGCAGCATTTGGCCTAAAACAGAAACTAGGAGTGGTAGGAAGGGCGGTCCTCGGTGCCTGGCCCTGTTGCCATGGTCCCCAAGCACTTTTTGCTTATTGTTTCTTTCAGTCATTTGTGACATCCATTAGCAAGCAGGATCGAGAGACTCTCTGAGGCAGACCAGGAAGAGAGTGGTTAACAGCGAAGATAAGACAGAGTAGGGAAGTAATTAAACAAACAAAAAGTGTGGGTGGCAAGAATTCGGTGCCTAGAAACAGGAGGCCCAGAAAACAGGGGTTTTTTTAAGGAATCTTCTTGAGATGTCAGAGACTGAGGTGGCTGGGTCAGAATTAGCTAAGAAGTACCCATTATGGAGCTGCCATATGTTACAAGAACAGCAACTCTGTGCCCTGGATTTTCCAGAAAAGTCCTAGTTTCGAGTATTTGGTTCTGTTTGTCAGACCAAGAATCCTGTTTTGAGATTCAGAAAATAAGGTCACTGTGGTTATAGTAGCTCTATAAGTCATCCAGGAAAGGCTGATTTAGAGTTCACTCTGTCCTGGCTAGTTGGCAGGGAATCCCCACAGGGCCTGCCCCTGGGTCCCAAAAGCCCGAGCAAAGTGGCCCCCTATACAGCCAAGAAAGTGCCTCTGGACTCTGTGCCCCTCCACACCCCTAAAGCCCTCCAGGGAGGGTGTAAGCAAGAAAAGCATAGGTTTTGACCCCCACACCCTGAGTTTCAACATGCCCTGCATTAACTCCATCAACTTGGGCAACGTTCTGAGCCTCAATTTTCTCCTCTGTAAAGTGAGAACAATACCCATAACAGAGGGTTTTTCTAAGCGTCAAATGAGGTGTTAACCTTTCAAGCCCATACAAATGTTACTTGTTACAATTCATTCTGCCATTCGACAAATCAGGCTGCCACTTGCCAGGCACGAGGCCAGACCTAAAGGATATAGCCCAGGGGGGATCAGCAAACATTAGCCAAAGAATCACCAACCCCAGGTCCACACGGAAGAGAGACAGGGTCGAGTTTCTCTTGGTAAAAGTTGACTCTGGCTTCTGTGTAGAGTGAGAGGTCAGGAGATGGAGCTGGAGGCCCTTCAGGGGCTTCTGTCAGCTCTGCTAGCCTGGACTGGGGTGGTGGCAGCGCTGGCGAGAAGTGGTCAGCTTCTGGATCTCTTTTGGAGGCAGAAGCAATGGAACTTGATGATGGACTGACGTTTGGCAGTGAGGAGGAGGCAAGTAGCTTAGCTAATTGTGTGCCCAGGGCTTGGGCCACTGGGGCAGGGAAGACGGTCCCAAAGCTGCTAGGGAAACCACGTGGAGGCTGCATTTCTCCTCTCCTCCCTTGGGTAGAGCAGGACAACTGAAGATTGCAAAGATTGCGACGCTTCGATCTGGGTGATCTGCTCAGGGACGGGTGTATGTTCCTTAAGTTGTACTTACTTCAAACCTTTGGTTCAGTATTTCCGGTTCTGAGAGGCTAGAAGAGAAGAGAGCCCGAAAGGCCACGGGGAAATGGGAAGGGCCAAAGACAAGGCTGGATTTCATAACACTAGTTAACCACGCTTTAGAGGTTTCAGAGGAATTTCACACCAAGTATGCTTTGTCATATTTTGCCAATTCGGGCCCTGAGCCATGTCCTGACTCTCCTAGTCCAGTGCTCTGGCTATTTACTGCACTGCCAGGTCCTTAACATTTTGAGGGGTGGGAGGGGGAGGGGAGCACGTCTCTCCATGAAAAAAGAAGTTCTAATAAACATTCCAGGCCCTTCTGTATTGAAGCGGTTTATTCCATTTGCATTGAGTACGATTGGTAAGAGAAAATTTGCTATTTTCCCACACCACTCGTCCCCAACCCACATCAACAGGGCTTTCATGTCTCCATCCTAGCAGGCCCACCCTCCAGAAGCTATTATCTGCTGGACAATCGGGTGAGACCTCTTGTCTTTTCTTCCTCTCTCAATTAAACTCTAAGGACGGAGGTTCCCATCTGTCTTGGAGCAAATAAATCTTTTGTTCTGTTTCCCAGAAGCTGGAGTGCTTTTTTTCCCCTTTCTCCCACCTCTATAGTTCTCTTTTTCAAAACACTTGACCCTCTTAGTGATTTTTAACTGCAGATGGCAAATTAAATTGGTTTCCCAAACCTGGATCAAGCCTTCTCTCCGAAGCCCGCTGCTTTCACCCTGCCTCCACCCATCCCTGAACAAGGAAAGTAAAAAAAAGAAATCGCATGCACATGTTCCTAAGTTCTTATTTTTCTCTTTGTCAGCAGTGTTACCTTAACAGGAAGGTAGCCAAACTGCTGGGAAGAAATAGCAGGGTGTATTCCTACTGGGTAGGTTTCTCTCTCCACGGTGGATAATGGCATCCGTCCTTGAGCCATCTTCCCGCATGGCACCTTCCTCCTCTATGGGAAGACAGGGGTAGCAGGAGACGCCAAAGGCTTGCGTTAAAGCTGAGCAAAGAGCCAACAGAAGTGGAATGGCTCTCCATTCACAGATCTTTGTGGGGTTGGAAGATGACAGGAAAGAGAAGGTGAAGATGGAAGAGTGCAGGAAAGGGGTGGATGAGAAAGCGGAAGGCGAAAGGGGTGCTTGCAAGTAGAAATAAAACTGTGAGAAGAATAAGAGAAACTGATGTTTTGTTGAAAACCATCCATACTTTTATACTATTATATAAACTGTTATAATAAACTATTCCAATATATAAAATATAAATATAAGGAAAGCGGTGCCCGACTGGCTTAGTCGGTGGAGCATGCGACTCTTGATCTCTGGGGTGTGGAGTTGAGCCGCACGTTAGGTGCAGAGGTTACTTAAAAACAAAATCTTTAAAAAAATAAAACAGGGGTGCCTGGATGGCTCAGTCGTTAAGCGTCTGCCTTCGGCCCGGGTCATGATCCCAGGGTCCTGGGATCGAGCCCCGCATCGGGCTCCCTGCTCAGTGGGAAGCCTGCTTCTCCCTCTCCTGTTCCCCCTGCTTGTGCTCGCTCTCTTGCTCTCTCTCTCTCTGTCAAATAAATAAAATCTTTAAAATAAATAAATAAATACATAAATAAATAAAATATAAGTAAAGTTTTATTTTTGTAAAAAAATACCACATTTGTTGTTAAAACCTCAAATAGTACTGGAGGATTTAAAGTGAAAAGTACAGGTTAGAGTCCTTTCCGCTCCCTCTCAAAGCCCTCCTCATCCCCCCCAGAAGCCATCGATGGTAACAGTTACTTGTGTGTATGCAGACTTCTTCAGTGCATATATAAACATATGTGTGCTTTCTTTTTTATTTATTCGTTAAATCTTAAGTAGGCTCCATGCCCAACGTGGGGCTTGAACTCACCACCCTGAGATCAAGAGTCGTATGCTCTGCTGACTGAGCCAACCAGGCGCTCCGTGTGTGCTTTCTACATGCACAAATGAGATCATACTGTACATGCTGGCCATTCCTTGTTCTTTTTTTTTTTTCCTTAAACTTAACAATAACACTTTGAAGTTTTCCCAGTTCTACTCATAGAGATCTACTTCATTCTTCATAATGGCTGCATGGCATCCCATTGGATGGATGCCCTGTGGTATGTGAAACCCATCCCGTTGATGGACATTTAACACTATCCAGTAGAAACGGAGTGTGAACCACAAATGTGAGCCACCTGTGAAATTTAGAGTTTTCTAGTAATAGCCACATTTCCCCCCCACTGATCTGAAATGCCACCTTTATTATACATTACACATGTATAATGCACCTATATTATACATTTAGAAATGCCCACATATGGGACGCCTGGGTGGCTCAGTTGGTTAAGCAGCTGCCTTCGGCTCAGGTCATAATCTCGGGGTCCTGGGATCGAGTCCCGCATCGGGCTCCTTGCTCAGCAGGAAGCCTGCTTCTCCCTCTGCCTGCAGCTCCCCCTGCTTGTGCTCTCTCTCTCTCTCTCTGACAAGTAAATAAATAAAGTCTTAAAAAAAAAAAAGAAATGCCCATATATACATGAATTTGTTTTGGACGCTGTTATTTCATTCACCGATTTGCCAGTTTTGACACCAGTATCCCCCACTTCCAGCAATAACATGTAAAAAGTAAAAAGAGAGCAATGAAATTAATGACATATTACATTTTATCCAACATATCAAAAATATTTCAACATGAAATCAATATTAAAAATTATCAATGAGGCATTTTACATTTTTGTTTCATATTGTCTTTTTTTAAAGATTTTATTTACTTATTTGAGAGAGAAGGGGAGAGAGAGAGAGCACAAGCAGAGGGGAGAGGGAGAAGCAGACTCCCTGCTCCCCTTGGATCATGGCCTGAGCCGAAGGCAGACGCTTAACTTACTGAGCCACCCAGATTCCCCTAAGTCTTTATTTATTTTTATTTATTTGTTTCTTAAGTAGGCTGCATGCCCAGTGTGGAGCCCAACTCGGGGCTTGTGCTCATGACCCTGAGATCAAGACGTGGGCTGATACCAAGAGTCAGACGCTTAACCAACTGAGCCACCCAGGCGCCCCTCATATTAAGTCTGTAAAATCCAGTGTGCGTTTTATACTTACAGCGCATTTCACTTCAGACTAGCCAATTTGAAGGGCTTAAGAGCCACGTGTGGCTGGTGGCTACTGTACTGGACGGTGGAGGTCTAGTAGACTAGAGGTCCAAAGTGTCCCCACCTCTGTGGTGGGTGGGAATGGATTAGAAGTGCAAAGGCTGAGGACAAAAAAGCCTCAACTTTACCACTCGGGGCAACTCATGGGTCCTCTTGGGTCCGTGGTAAGTGACCCCCATAAAGTCACTGCATGCTGGCCTGGTCCACGACAGAACAGCTGAGGCAAGGACCAAAGGGCCTGCTCCTCCAGCCGTCGTGCGCTCTAGTTCTGCTGGCCACTGAGATAAGGAACAGGCCCTGAGTGCTCAGGAGGTGATTATCTGGAGCCTGTGCCAGGTTCCCCCCCTTTTTTTTTTGCCTCCAGAGGTGCCTCTGTTCACAGCATCTCATCCTACTTCTCCCTGTACTCAAGACCCAATGCCCCATTTCCTTTTTTTCAGAAACAGAGTGGTGTGGCAATGGCTCTCTGAGGAAAGCCTGGTGCTGGGGTCGGAGGGGGGGGGGGTGTGTGCTGGGAGGAACCCACACCGCGGCTTACTCAACTGCGAGATCTTAACCAGTGGCCCCATAGCCATGGCGGCCCAGCCCGGAGCGCGGAACGGTGAGCGCGGGCGCAAGCGCGCACTGGGAGGGGATGTGCGGCGGCCGAGAGGGACCTTGCATGGGGGCCGGCGGTGTGGGAGGAGGTGGGTGGCTGGAGAGCACTAGGGACAGGGAAACCAGTTTGGGCCAGGCCTGAGCATTTGGACTCCACAGCGGGCTTGAGGGCTCGCTCGCCCCTGGGTTGGCGAGAAGCTGAGGAATGTGATTATCCCCTGAAGGGCAGCATGCAGTCCCTGGGCAAAGGTGGTGGCCACATGCCCACTGCCTGACTGATTTCCAAACTGACCCTCCCCCAGCCTACCCCTTGTCCACTGGCCCGCCGCAGGAACCAAACCCATGGCAGTAGGCCAGGCCAAGGCCTCAGAGTGGACTCCGGTGCGGAAGAAAGAATGTCTTCCTAAGGCAGCTTGGGAAGGAGCCCCCCTTTGCCGGCTCACCCCCAGTTTCCCTTTGGTGGTATCGGGGTGGCACACCGGCATTCCTCTTTCCTTCCTACCCCTGCCTCCTCCGGCCCTGTGGCCTAGAAACTCTTAGCAGCATCAGACTCCTGAGCAGCAGAACCCGGCTGCTTTCTGGCTGGGCGCATAAGCTGGAGCCTCCCGGCGAGTCGAGCCTCAGCCAGTGGAAAAGGACTAGGAAGCCAGAGCAGCTTCACAGCAAATCAAAATCCCATATGCACATGGTGGCCTCACCCCAGCTTCCACTGTTCTATCCCCCTTCCTCAGCTGGCCAAAGGGTGGGACCCCTGCTGACTAAGACCCTTCCCCGAATGTTGGTAGCTCAGCGCTTCATGCAGAGCCTGGCACATATGTGGGACTTACCCAATAGAGTTCTCTTGGTTGGATGGATGGATGGATGGATGGATGGATGAATGGATTAACATGTTCTATATACTATCTTTGCTGTAGCATATACTCCCAGCACTCTAAAAATCAAATTTGTCACATCATCACTTTAGTGCTTTTTTTCTAGGCACCTAGGCTCCCACTAATCACTAACTAAGAAAAGGTGAGGAGTACAACCAGTCAGAAGATTCCTGAGCATAGGCTGGGAGAATGGCCTCACAGCCTTGCCTCTCCTCACGTTACTGCTGTTAGGGTCTTCTGGGCTGACTCATCCTACCTCGAGAATCGAGAGCATGGGCGTTGGCTTCAAGTCTCAGTCCCGCTATTCCCTATCTATGTCATTTCACCTCTCCAAGATTTAGTACTTTGTTCTGTAAAATGCAGCTAAAAATACCATGTGGGATTGTGGTAAGGAATAAATGAAAAAAAAAAATGTATCAGTTTGAACACTATGAAATTGCCCTGAAACAATTGAATATCAGCAATTCTGTATGGTTCAACCTAATACATCAAGTGCTTTATAAAGTATGAAACGCTGTAATAAGTAGCCTTATGTTAGTCTTCATTATTCTTTTTTTTAAAGATTATTTATTTATTTATTGGAGAGAGAGAGACAGAGATAGAGAGAGTGGGAGCAGGGAGGAGAGGGAGAAACAGTCTCCCTGCTGAGCAGGGAGCCCGACACGGGGCTCGATCCCAGGACCCCATGATCATGACCTGAGCCAAAGGCAGCCGCTTAACCGACTGAGCCACCCAGGCGCCCCTAGTCTTCATTATTCTTAAGAGATACAATTCGAAAGTCAGAATATAATTTTAGCAAGAAGTGACTAATCCTTTTCACCAGAATACGGGTCACACTGACAGAAGCAGCCACTCCTCCACCAGTCACAGATGCAGGCATTTCCTGGAGCCGTTAGGCCTGGGAAATGGGGACCGGGTATTGTCAGGAGACTAGACTGGCTCTTAGAAAGCAAAGGACGTGAGGAGCAGGCTGACTCGTGGCAGCCCCTCCCCGGAAATGATTTACCCACAAGAGTGCGGGAGGAAGGGCCACCTTCTCCTAACCTGGGGGGGAGTGCCCACTGCCCAGCTCAAGTTCTAAGGCAGAGATGGCCTAGGACGAGCCTTCCTTCCCAGGGACAGAGCCGCCCTCTGGGAGGAAACTAAAAGGAGCTACCTGCCGGCTTTTGTCTCCCTAGTGGCGGCTGTTAAGCCCAGCTCCTCTTGATCTGGCAAAGATCCAGGCCTGACAAAGCTCCAATTTGTTGCTGATCGCCACAGTGACCACTAGTCAATCCCAGCCCCAGCTGTACAGGTCACTGAGATTTCAGGCCAGAAGGGGTTGTGAGGAGTCAAGAGAAATGCCCGTCGACGGACCGAAAGACCACTAAAGCACGAAGCAAACATTTGTAGAGCGCCTGCCCAGTGTTTCCTGCCGACCGCATGATTGTCATTTTGTGCGGGACTTCTCTGCATTTTGTGCAGTTCTTCTTTGTACAGGACCGTCCCACACATTGCAGGACATCTAGCAGCAAGATAAGGGTAGGGTGCACCCAGTAAGCTTGAGAGCTGAGTGAGTCCTGCCTGTCCAAGGCTCCATAACTATGTGTTGGCTTGATGGCTGTGAGCTACCCCATGAGCCTGGTGCTTGGGTGATCCTGGCTGGACCAGTGGACTCATGTAATGTTGCTTGGACAGGGCCTGGGACCCGAGGAAAGAAAAGTCAGGGAAGGGGCACCTGGGTGGCTCAGTCGGTTAAGCATCTGCCTTCGGCTCAGGTCGTGTGATCCCGGGGTCCCGGGATGGAGGCCCGCATCAGGCAGGGAGTCTGCTTCTCCCTCTGCCACTCCCCCTGCCCATGCTCACTCTCAGAGAAGACATCCCCCAAGAGCTGCCCAGCTGGGGTTTCTGCAGTGAGCCTTGGCCAGAGAGCTCGCCCAGAGAGTGGGGCCGACTCAGCCCAGTGCCCAAGTGTCAGTTTCCCGGTGTCCACCAGGATGCCTGACATGTGTTCAGGGAAGTACAAATCTCCCAACCTGAGCTACAGCGTAGGCTCTCCAGAGCACAAAGGGGTTTGACCAGGAATCTGTGTACTTGGATGGGGAAGAAAAAGACAACTGTATCTCTGCTAACCTCTATTTGCACCTTGGCTTCCATTACGAATGCAGGCAGCACCCCCACAGTAGTACCAGCCGTACCCGTGACTCTGTTTCCAATAGGAGGCACGGAGATTTTTATATTTCATTACTATTGCTGCCGACATCTTGAAGTATCATTACACTCGTGACTACTTCCAAAGTACGGCACTTACTGGACCCGCCACTAGATCACTCTCCTTAATGGGCTAATAATGAAACATGTATTACAGTATTATAAATTTTAAAACATATATATATATATATATATTTAAAGATTTTATTTATTTATTTGAGAGAGAGAGAGCACAAGCAGGGGGCGGGGAGAGGGAGTAGCAGACTCCCCGCCGAGCAGGGAGCCTGACGCTGGGCTCGATCCTAGGACCCGGAGATCAGGACCTGAGCTGAAGGCAGATGCTTAACCGACTGAGCCACCTAGGCGCCCAAATTTTAAAACATACATTAATAACTGTCTTTAAGTATCATTGGCTTCCTTTGTAATCCTATATATCTTATTTTACACTTATAAAAACTCTCCACAAAGGGATCCATAGGTCTCCTCTGACTCCCAAAGGAGTCCAAGCTATAAATATGTCATAAACTCTTGTATCAGAGAGCTGGCAGGAAATCAGGCCGATCGGGGTCAACTGGGAAGACCTGGAACACAAGGAGAGGCAGCATGGATGTGTGCTCATAGGCACCAAGGGGATACTAAAGGTTGTGTTGTTTTTTTTTTTTTAAGATTTTATTTATTTATTTGAGAGAGAGAGCGAGAGCACATGCATGCACATGAGTGGCGGGAGGGGCAGAGAGAGGGGCAGACTCCCCGCTGAGCAGGGAGCCCATCGCAGGGCTCCATCCCAGGACCCTGGGATCGTGACCCGAGCCAAATGCAGACGCTTACCCAACTGAGACACCCAGGCGCCCTGATCCTAAAGGTTTTTAAAGAGGAGGCTGCCCAAGTGATGCTGAGGTTTCCAGCCTGGGATTCTAGAGAGGGCCGCAGCGTTCATAGAAATAGAGAAATGGGGAGGAAAGGTTGATTAGGGTAGCAGGAGAGGGTTCTGCTTTAAACATATTAAAATGAGGGCTGAAAAAAATGGACATCCAGGTGAAATTGGCTCTGGGCAATGCAAGAGGGCAGACTGGGAGAGTGGCCATAGCAACAGAAAAGATGTGGGAGTCATCCTTTGGAGTAATTGCGGTCATCAAGGGAGAAAGGGCAGTGTGAGAAAAGAAGCCAAGGCAAGGGGCTGTCCTAGGCTGACTTCCCCAGGAAGCAGAATCTGAGACCGAGCTTTGCATGCAGGTTTGTTGGGGACTGCCTTCTATGACAGCAGCTGTGAGGGAGTGAGGGAGTGACCGGGGTTGGTCAACAGGGGGAGTTGAACTGAAATCCACTTGCCCCGGACACCTCGGCTGATCCCATAGGGAGCTCGGAGTTGGGCGCGTCCTTCAGATGGCCCCGACTGAGTCTGGGCAGCGGGGCCTTTCCCCTCCCCAATCTATTGACTAGTCTGCGGATGCAGGCTGGCCTCCAGGCCAGGGGTGTTACCTTGGAGGGGACCCAACTCTGAGCCATCAGCCAACACGTCTGGCAGCTGGGAGAATGAGTGCCTTGGTCCCGAATGGGGGTGTCAGGCAACTCAAGGTCTCCTGTCCCACCCCTGCAGAAAGGACAACTGGCTGCCCCCCCCCACCACCACCACTGTGCAACCCACAGCGAGTTACGGGAGTCCCAGGACCGGGAGCCAGGGCCTAAAAGGGATTTGAGTCCTTGATACCTGCAGTTCAGAGTCCTCAGTATCTCCTGCACATTTTTCCATGTGGGGCTAAGCTGGAGGGGATAGGGTGGCTGGGGGGCAGGGGAGGTCGTAGGGAGCTGAGCCATTGCCATCCTCTGCACTTTGTTTTAAGAGGTTACCAAACTAAGCAAACCAAACACTATAGAAGCAGGTTCTGTGGCCTCTGCGTCCCTCCCTTCCTCCTGGGGGGACCCACATCTCAAAGAGGGGATGTCACCACAATTGAGGTTGGAGTACTGGTCACAGGGCCTGTAGGCTCCCCAGGAAATGGTAACTGCTAGAGCTGCCAAGTGGAAGGAGGTTGGGCTTCATTTTGAAAGAGGCAAATGTAACAACTTGACTTTTGATTTTTGACTTTCATGTCCTTATACCAAAAAAGCAAACGAAATAAAGCTCCTGCACTGACCAGGCATAAACTACCCCCGAACTTGGAAATTGAGAGAAGCCGTAGGAAACCTGAATCTAGAAAAAGTCCTTCCTTCCTCAAAAATATAACAGGCTCTGACTTTGCCAAATGATCGGCCGAAAAGACCAAGTGTGGCCTGAAGGCCAGTTGTTGTGGTTATTGTTCTAAATCGTTTTAAAAAAATAATTTAGGTTAGTTGTCAATCCACTTCCTAAAAAATCTTAAGATCTGACCGCACCGGACATGTTGGCTAATACTGAGGAGTGCTGCCCCCTCGCGGGTAGGCATGGGGCTCCCCCGTTCACCTTGGGCCCCAATTCGACCTGCTTCTCTCCTTAGCCCGGGCCCTGGCAGGTCAGCATTTGCGTTCAGCAGTGCTAGACTTCGCGAAGCTGCATGCTGGGGCTGTGATGGTGGCCGATGTTACGGATCTACCTACAGGGCTATCTCTGCCCTCCGCTGCTCACCACCTAGTGGGGGACTTGGACCCACCAATCAACACCTCGCAGACCCATGTGTACCAACAGACAGAAAAGACAGAGTCCCGTGGGGCCTTGGCAGAAGGAGCCACAGACGTGGTTGAGAGAAGTTGGGCAATGCACCGAGATTCTAGGAGGGCAGATGGACTTCTGTTGGGTGGAAGAGGGCAGGGGTGGGGGGAAGAGGCATGTCAGCACAAAGGAGTAGTAGGGGCCAAAGAATGGCGCTTCCAGAGGAGAGGAGGGACATGTTCCAGCTGATACTGAGGAGTGCTGCCCCCTGGTGGAGAGGGGTGGAGGCCAGCTTGAGGAGGACCCCGCCAGGCCAAGGAACTGGCATCTTATCCTAGAGGTTCTGAGGCACCGGCACGAGCTGGTCTGACTTGCGTGACGACACGGTGACTCTGGTGGCCCCATGGAGAGCAAGATCCGAGGCAGGGAGGGCGGGCAGGAGGTTCTTGCAACTGTTTAGGTGAGAGGTCACGGCGCTTCAATTTGGGCAGGTGCCAGTGAGTGGGGGAAGGGACAGATTCAAGAGGGACTTAGGAGGTCAGATTGATGGGTCCCGGGGACTCTTCAAAGTGGGCGGGCCCAGTGGCACACCATGGCACGCTGGTGAGCTCGGTGATCCTGTCCTCAGCAGTAGCGGCCCTTTGTTCGGGGTTCTGGGACGTTAGCACTTGCCCATCCGTTAGCACACTCCAATCTCAAAGCCAAAGACGGCCAACCTCCTGCCCGTCCACAAGGCAGCTGGCTTCTCCAGGAGCTCCCTAGCTTCCCTCCTGACACCGTGGCACAGTGCGCCCCTCCTGACTTGAGCCGTAAGGACAGCAAGGCTTCGGGCGGTACTCCAGTGAGTGACTTCGAAGTCACGCACCGGATCGTCAACCTGCCCTGGGAAGTAGGCATGACTTGTACGCCTTTCTACAGATGAGGACACTGAGGCTCATCAAGGCAACGTGACTCTCCCAGGGTCGCACGGCTACTAAGTGACAGAGCGAGGATTTGATCCCGTGCAGTCTGCCCCCGAGCCTAATTCTGCTGCCGGTGCAGGATGGAAGAACGGTCACCAGGCACCCAGCCTCGTAGCACTGGGCGACTCCACGCTGCCCCGGTGAGCATCCAGACTGGAGACCCCCAGCTGTTAGCTAGACTTTCAGATTCTGAGAATGTGGGGAGATGCAGGCCGGCAGGGGGCGGGGGTTTGGGGGCGACGTGAACACGGCCCGAGTGGCCAGGATAGCAGGCAGTCAAGGAGAGTAGTCAGGTCCCATGGCTCCCTGGCCCCAGCCCAAACCATAAACCCTCCAGTAGCTTTCCACTGTGCTGACGATCAGATCCAAATTCCTGACCGTGACCTGCGAGAGCCTGAAGTCATCTGGCTCCTGCCCACCTCTCTGAGGTTTTTCTTACTACACTCCCCCTCCCTCCTTAGGGTCATTCTTTCCCACCGCAGGGCCTTAGCACTTGCCGCTCCCCAGGCCAGGCATGCTCGCCCACCGTGCTTTGCGTGGCTGATTCCTTCTCATCGTTCCAGTCTCTTCTGCAAAGTCCATGAAGGCAGGGACTGTGTCTGTCCTGGTCACCACTGTATCCCTCAATGCCTATGTGCCCAGTGCACAGAAAGGACCCGATAAGTATTTGTTGAATGAACGAACTAATTATTTTGGCACCTACTGTGTGTCAGGTTCTTTGCAAATATTAATTCATTGACCCTTCAAAGCATCCCAGTGAGTTCGCTGTGATTATTAGCCCCATCTTGTAGATGAGGAAAACGAGGCACAGAGAGGTGAAGTGACTTGCCCAAGATCACGGGGCTTAGGGAGAGACAGAGTTGGGATTTGACTTCTGATTTATGTTGGCTCCCCTACCAACACATGGCTTCAAAGTGTGCATTCAAATAGGATCTTTCTTTTAGAGAGAGCGAGAGAGCATGCATGCACGTGAGCAGAGGATGGGGGCAGAGGGAGAGAGAGAATCTCAAGCAGGCCCCCCCACCACCCTGACACAGGGCTTGATCTCAAGACCCTGAGATCATGACTGAGTTGAGATCAAGAGTCAGACGCTTAACCGACTGAACCACCCAGGCGCCCCTCAAACAGGATCTTAATTGAGAAGGTCTAGGGTGCTATCCTTCCACGAACTCTTTCAGATGGCTGACTTGGGCTTCCCCGGGAAGGAATTGAAGCCATCGGGTGGCCTCTTAGCTGGGGTTAGCTATGCTGCTTGTCCCACTTTTTCATTCTTATTTATTAAAAACCCCACGGATTTAGAGAAGTACCTCAGAAAGCGAAGCAGAGTTTACCTCAGTGAGAAAGTCATCCCGCCCCAGTGGGAGATGCAGCCGAAACCCACAGGACTGAGCATCCCCTGGAGGATGGCGGGAACAGAGAGGCAAAATGCCTCCCTCCGGCCCCATTGTTTTTTCTCCACCAACTTCTTGCTCCTCCGAGTGTGGTCTGAGAACCAGCAGCAGCAGCTGGAAGGCAGTTAGGAACACAGAATCCCAGCACCCACCCCTCTCCCCACCCACTGATTCGAACCTGCATTTTAACAAGATCTCCAGGGGATTCCGATGCACAAAAAAAGTCTGAGAAGCGCTGGCCTGGAGGGCAGCCTCTGAGACTGATGTGGCTCATCACCAGACTGGAGCTCCCTGGGGGTACTCGCAGTGGGGACTCAGTAATTGCTGAGTGAGTACATCTGTGAAGGAATCTAGTCACATACAGCCAGTTTTAGGCACAGATAGGATCATTTCCTAGGGGCGCCCGGGTGGCTCAGTCAGTTAAGCGTCTGCCTTCGGCTCAGGTCATGATCCCAGGGTCCTGGGATCGAGCCCCGCATCGGGCTCCCTGCTCCGCGGGAAGCCTGCTTCTCCCTCTGCCTCTGTCCCTCCCCCTTGCTCCTGCTCGCGCTCTCTCTCTCTCAAATAAATAAATCTTTAAAAAGGAAAAAAAATCCTTTACTAGGCACGTTGTGCAGCCTCCTGTCACCCACCCCTGCAAGCCGCCCAACGCAGAAGTCCAGCCCTGAGACTCTCTCCTGGCCTGTGGTCCCGCGAGGGAGGCCCAGCGACAGGGAGTTTATCCAGATAGGCCTTAGAATTTGGATAGGATGTTGAACAGGCTTGTCCCTTCCTTGTCCCCTCAGTCTTCTCACCCCCCGCAAAAGGAGGAACTTCTGAGGTGCCCGTGCTCTCTTTGTTGCTCTCCTCACTGAGGGCATGGCCTCCTCAGCACACGTTGGCCGCCACAGTCCCCATGTCACTTCTCAAATGGCCCCCTGGAAATCGAAGTCCCTTCCAAGGTGGAGAAGGTGCTGCCAGGTTCTGGCTACCAAGCCCTCGCTGAGTGTGGAACCAAAATAAACCCCTGTTGGTATGGAAACGGGTCGAATTATTTTAAGAAAAAAATTGCTCCTTCATTAAGTCACGTTGTTATGGCAACCGGGATTAGGAAAGTAACTTGGCCGAGGAGGTTATGTGCAATGTTTTGGGACTGAGAGCTTTCAGAATAGTGGAAAACAATTTAGGAGCTCATTCCCCAGCCCACCCCCCGCCCTTGGCTCTGCCAGGCTAAGGAGGAGGAGGGCCAGCTGAAGTTCAGCCCGTCGTACCCCGGCGGGCTTGTGCCGAGGGGCTGTGGTGATGCAGACCAAGGTCATAACTGATATGTGGGAAAGGAAGCTAGCCAGGAAGAGGACATCCTGACCAGAGATCCAGCACTGAGTGTGCATGCGGGCCTCCCACTTGGCTGCAAGAGGAACGTTCCCAACTTCCCGGCATGAGGGGGCGAGGTGGGAGAGTTGAAGAAAAATTCCAGTAGCTACTCTTGATTGGGTCTTCACTGTGTGCCAGGTACTGTGCCAAGCTCCTGACACGCTCACTTTCAGTCCTCAAAACCACCCGGCCAGGTGCTATTAGCTCCATTTTATAAATAAGGAGACTGAGTCTTAGGTCAGTGGAGTGACTTGCCCAAGGTCAAACGTAAGTACAGACCCGGGATTGGAATCGTAGGCTCTACCTGTGCTCTCTGCCGCAAAGTCAAGGGACTCTTAGGGTGAAACACGAACCCAAGCTATTATCTTCTGCCCTCCTTCATGCATTTATTTATTCATTTAGCCAAAAATCCTTTACTGAGTACTTACTCTGTGCCGGGCCCTGAGGAGAGTACGGACATAGTACACTGGCTTTTTGCTTTTTTTTTTCCTCTTTTTTTTTATGAGCGCAAGGACCGTAAGCTGTTTTAATCTGATTGTCCGGTGACAATATAAATCATTGATTTCATAAACATTTTTCTAGTTTTATTGAGAAATAACTGACACACCTCACCGTATAAGTTTAAGGCGTACGTATGGCGTGTGTATATGGTTTGATTTACATATATTGTGACGTGATCACTACAATAAGTTCAGCTAACATCCGTCTTCTCAGATCCGTAACAAGGGAAAGGAAGAAGAAAAGAAGAAAGGGGACACACTTCTTCCTTGTGATGAGAACTCTTGGGATTGACTCTTGACGACCTTCCTCCGGATCCCAGGGCAGTGTTAGTCAGTCACCGTGCTGTGCGTTCCGTCCCGAGTGCTTCTGGGTCCCGTACCTGGAAGTCTGTGCCTTTTCACCACCTCCCCCCAACTTCCACCCTCTATCCCCTGCCTCTGGCAACCGCAAGTCTGAGCTCTGTTTCTGCGAGTTTGTTTTTGTTTTTGTTTTTGTTGGGAGAATCCGCACATGAGCGAAATCACATGGTCTGTGTCTTTCTGGTCTGACTTCTTTCACTGAGCATAATGCCCTCAAGGTCCATCCATGTTGTCGCCAAACGGTAGGATTTCCTCATTTTTTCTCACGGCCGAATCACGTTCCATCGGGTATACATCTCCCAGCTTCTTTGCCCCTCCGTCCACTGGGGGACACTTAGGTTGTTTCCATGTCTCGGCTATCGTAAATAACACTGCAATGAACATGGAGGTGCAGATACCTTTTCGAGTTAGTGTTTTTGTTTCCTTTGGATATATTCCCAGAAGTGGAATTGCTGCATCATATGGGAGTTCTATTTTTAATTTTTGAGGATCCTCCCCAGTTGCTTTTTGCCTTCAAGGAGCCCAAGGAGGAGTGGGGGAGAAGCCTCGCAGTACGGTGGATATCGACCCAGGCAAGGTGCCTGGCAGAGGGGGGAGGGTGGGAGCATAAATGCCCCAAGACACAATGAGCAATGAATCTGCCACTCCTCAGAGGGGCCCTGTTCTCCTTTCCAGATTCCCTCTTCCATTCAGATATTCTGAAGGGCTCCTCAAGCTCAGGAAATGCTGGCCTTTGGAGTGGGCAGCAGAGAGGTTGGAGGGCTTAAAACAACAGAGGGGGAAGGGCAGTGACGCCTGGGTGGCTCAGTTAGTTAAGCATCTGCCTTCGGCTCAGGTCATGATCCCGGGGTCCTGGGATTGAGCCCCACGTCAGGCTCCTTGCTCAGCGGGAAGCCTGCTTCTCCTTCTCCCTCTGCCTGCCGCTCCCCCTGCTTGTGCTCTCTCTCTCTCTCTCTCTCTCTGACAAATAAATAAGTAAAATCTTAAAAAAAAAAAAAAAAAAGACAGAGGAGGGGGGCAGAAGCAGTGGATATTCCAAGAGTTAGGAAGGGAGAGCAGTCAGAAAGGCCAGCCTCACTCTAGTTCTTCCTTCCTACCCTCTGCATCTGGGAAATGCCTCGTGAACCTTGGAAGCTGCAATTTAGAAGGCTGCTGTGAGGTGTCTTGGGCCTACCGGAAAAAGTAGGCTATATCCTGCTAAGCCAGCCCATTGTGTGCCGAGCTTTTCTTAATACATAGCAAAATCTGTTGCTTTTGAAATTGCCAGTTAGTATTAAATAAATAGCACTGGAGGCCTTTGCCCTCTTTTTAATCTAGACTCCAAGAGGCTACTGTTGTGAGATTATTGCCACCCTGTTGGATGCTAGCTGCTTTGTGTCATGCAGCTGTCCGCAGAGGCTGAGGCCTCTCGCTGAATAACAAGGGCCTAATAAAGAGCCCCTCACCCACCTGAAGACAGAGCCTTCAGAGCCTGCCTGGAGGATCACCAACCCAGGACCCAGCAGGGTACACCCTCACGCCAGCATGCTCCGGTTGGCGCTCACCAAGGAGCACAAATGGGGGGACGCCTGGGTGGCTCAATCGGTTAAGCATCTGCCTTCGGCTCAGGTCATGATCCCGGGGTCCTGGGATGGAGACCTGCATCGGGCTCCTTGCTCAGCACGGAGCCTGCTTCTCCCTCTCCCTCTGCCTGCTGCTCCCCCTGCTTGTGCTCTCTCCCTCTCTCTCTCTCTCTCTGAAAAATAAATAAAATCTTAAAAAATTTTTTTAAAAAAAGGGCACAAATGGGGTCCAGTCCATCTGCACTCAGGAGACTTAGTGAGGAAGCCCCCCCGCTTCATACACATACCAGGTCTTGTGCAGTGCTAAGTAAGGGAGTAAAATTTGCTGTCACTGGAACATCTCCACTCCTGTGTAATCTACGCCATAAGGTAGATGCTATTTTTTCCATCTTATGGAAGATTTAAAAAAACGAGAGGCTCTCAGAGAAGTAGTGACATGCCCATCCATGGTCCCACAGCTGGGAAGTGACAGAGCTGGGATTAAGAACCACAGAGGTTCTCAACCCTCACACCTTCCGGGGCCAAAAGAACCACCCAGAAAACTGCAGTATGACTCTGTCGACTGCCTTAGCACTCCAAGCACTGTTTATATTCCGCCCAGTGTTAGCAGTCCCACTGCCCACTGGAATCACTGGGGATACACGATGAAGAAATCATATCCGTTTCTGCAGGCTGGGCTGAGAAATTAACTGTCAGAGAGATCTAAATTTCAGTGGAGGGCTATTGTTTACTAGCTGTGCCGACTGGACAATTTACAGAGCCTCTCATCTCCTTTTTTTTTTTTTAAGATTTTTAAAATTTATTTGAGAGAGAAAGAGAGATAGCGAGAGAGAACATGAGCCGGGAGGAGAAGGAGAAGCAGGATCCCTGCGAGCAGGGAGCTCAACGTGGGACTCTATCCCAGGACCCCAGGATCATGACCTGAACCAAAGCTGACACTTAGCTGACTGAGTCACCCAGGTGCCCCTCTCAGTGTCCTTTTTAAGATGAACGTTTGTTCTAGGAATTAGAGATAATATATGTACAGGGCTTACTTAATGCCTGACATATAATAGGGAATCAGTAAAGGGTTTTTAAGAGGAGGTCAGAGGCCAGATCTTGGTAAGAACTTTGCATTTTAGTCTGGTGTGATGAGAAGCAATGGGGGGGATACGCTGGGGAGCAATGGGATATGATATTCTTTTTGTTAAATAACAGCTTTATCGAGATAGAATTTACGTGCCATACACTTCACCCATTTAAAAGCTTACAATTCAGTTGTTCTTGGTATATTCCCAGGTATGTGCAACCATCACCACTATCTAATTCCAGAATGTTTGCATTATCCTCCCAACCCCCAGCTACTGGTAACCACTGATCTACTTTCCATCTCTGTGGATTTGCCTATTGTGGACAAGTCATATCAATGGAATCCTATAATGTGTGCGCTTTTCTGACTGGCTTCTTTCCCTTAGTGTAATGAGTTGAAAGTTCGTCCACGTTCCAAGATGTAACAGAGCTTCATTCTTTTTTTATTGCCAAATGACATTCCATTGTGTGCGCACACCACCTTTTGTTGACCCGTTCATTCATCCATTAATGGACATGTAGGTCGTCTCCCTAATTTGACTGTCATGCATAATACTGCTATCAGCATTCATACACAAGCTTCAGACAAAGGTTTTCCATTTTCTTGGGTATAGAACCACAAGTGGAATTTTTTTTTTTAAGATTTTATTTATTTATCTGAGAGAGAGAGAGAGAATGAGAGAGAGAACACAAGAGGGGGGAGGGTCAGAGGCAGAAGCAGACTCCCTGCTGAGCAGGGAACCCGATGCGGGACTCGATCCAGGGTCTCCAGGATCGTGACCGGAGGTGAAGGCGGACATTTAACTGACTGAGCCACCCAGGCGCCCTCGAACCACAGGTGGAAATGCTGAGTCATGTAGTCACTCTCCGTTGCATCATTCGAGGAAATGCAGGCTGCTTCCCGCAGCGGCCGCACCATTTTACTTTCCCTCCAGCAGTGTATGAGAGTTGCAATTACTCCACATCCTCACCAACACTTGTTATTATGTGATTCTAGCCATCCTCGTTGGGTGTGACATGGGATTGCCTTGTGGTTTGGGTTTGTATTTCCCCGGTGACTAGCGATGTTGAGCATCTTTTTATGTGTTTATTGGCCATTTGCATATGTTCTTTGGAGTAATGTCTATTCAGATCTTTTGCCTTTTTTTTTTAATTGGATTGTCTTTTTCTCTTTTTTTTTAAAGATTTTATTTATGTGAGAGAAAGAGCATGAGCAGGGGGAGGGGCAGAGGGAGAAGCTGACTCCGGGCTGAGCGTTGAGCCCGACACGGGGTCTGATCTCATGACCCGGAGATCATGACCTGAGCTGAAACCAAGAGTCAGATGCTTAACCAACTGAGCCACCCAGGCGCTCCTTTTCTTGCATTTCTTTTACGCAAATCCCATTTCCTGTTATTCCCCTGGTCTGAACCTGGTTGGGCAACTCAGACATCTGGAAAGACAGGCTCGGGGCCAGGTCAGGAGGTGATCTAGATGGCCTTGGGTGGCTGGGAAGGAGGGACCTGAGAAAAAGGTCTCTCTTTCTGGGCCTCAGTTTCCACATATCCATTATCTGAAGGGATTGGACTAGGGTCCTTGGCTGCCCACAGGTTTCTGAGTCTTCACTTCCCCATTCTCGGAGAGTAACTTAACATGACTGACAGAAACTATTTATTGTGGGAGTGAGAGTTTAAGCAAACCACAAAGCGGTATTACAGTATGACCCCATATTAATTTGGCGTAGGAGAGTTTCTGGAAAGATATATCCAAGGTAGCAGCAGTGCTTGTCTCTGATATGTAGGATTATACGTTGTTTTCCTCTTTTAGTTTGTATGTTCTGATTTTTCACCGTGATAAGCTTATTTTGCTTTTGTAATAAGAAAAAGAAGCCTATGAGAAAGAAATTAAAGTTGATCTTTTTAAAAAGATTTTATTTCTTTTTTTTTTTCCTGTGCTGAACATTTTTTTTTAATTTTTTTATTGTTATGTTAATCCCCATACATTACATCATTAGTTTTAGATATAGTGTTCCATGATTCATTGTTTGTGCATAACACCCAGTGCTCCATGCACAAAGTGCCCTCCTCAATACCCATCACCATGCTAACCCATCCTCCCACCCCCCTCCGCTCTAGAACCCTCAGTTTGTTTTTCAGAGTCCATCGTCTCTCATGGTTCTTCTCCCCCTCCGATTTCCCCCCCTTCATTCTTCCCCTCCTGCTACATTCTTCTTCTTTTTTTCTTTCTTAACATATATTGCATTATTTGTTTCAGAGGTACAGATCTGAGATTCAACAGTCTTGCACAATTCACAGCGCTTACCAGAGCACATACCCTCCCCAGTGTCCATCACCCAAAAAAGATTTTATTTCTTTGTCAGAGAGAGAGAAAGAGAGAGCACGAGCAGGGGGGAGGGGCCGAGAGAGAGAGAAGCAGACTCCCCACTGAGCAAGGAGCCCAACGTGGGACTCGATCCCAGGACCCCGGGATCATGACCCGAGCCGAAGGCAGACGCTTAACCGACTGAGCCCCCCAGGCGCCCCGACTTTTTTTTTTTTTTTAAAGAGAGAGGTTGCCTGGAAGCCATCAGCAAGAAAAGGGACAGGAAAGGTAGCAGCCCACCACATCTCCACCAGAGCTGATGGGAAGATGCATCAATGCACCTTCCACACTGCAGAGCGCCCTCTCTGCCAAGGGAGGTTGGATGTCCCAGAAAGGGGACTCTGAGATGGAGATTAGTACGCAGGGAAGTTAGTAGGGAGGCTCTTGGGATCACTAGCTGCGGAAAGTGGGTAAGGAAGCAGGATCGTACGGGGGGGATGCATTACATTGTACCGCAGTCCTGACCGAGGCTTCAGTCAATCTGAGCGGGAGTCTCTGGTTCTGGGACAGCCCGTCAGAGTTGTCCTTGGTTGGGATGAAGGAGCCACCCCAGGAAGGAGGTGTGACATTGGGCAAGGCAGTCCCCAAAGAGGGCTGACAGCACGACGCCACCTTAAGGTAGCTGCGCCAACCCTCAGCAGAGTAAGTTGTCTGTCTCTGAGGTAGGATCCGGGTGGCACCTCACAGAGAACTGCCTGGAAGAGGTGACCTCCATGAAGGACAAGGTTATAGGCAGATATTAGGGGGATTTTTCAAAGAGGAAAACATTTCTGCACTCAGAGGCCCGGCTCCCTCCATCATTCCAAGCGCTAATCTCCATTCCTGATCTGTCTCCTTCAGCAGTGACCTTTGAGGCTCATAGATGGACCGGCCTCTAGTTTAGATGTTTCCTAGGATCCAAAACATTGCTCCGGGCTTTGTCTACTAGGATCCTTTTATTGTTCTGGAATGCCGAGAGGGCGGACGTATTATCAGCCCCATTTTATCAATAAGGAAACCCAGATTCAGAGAGGAGATAGAGCTGGTTCGAGATGAGCCAGAGTCTCAGAGCCAGCTCCGCCCAACCCTAGGTCCCCTTTCCCTGGTGACACAGCTGCCCGAACTTCCAAGTGGTCTGTTCCGTGGTCAAATGGACCAATGTCTTCCTCCCCAATAGCGCTGGACCAGTTTGGTCCCCACACCCACCCATCAGTTTTCAGAGGACCCAACTCTCAGTGCTGCAAACCACAGAGTGGAATTGGACTTAGTAGGTTCCTTACAAAAGGGCCCTGGCTCTCCTGGAAAGCTGCTCTCTTTGGAGGGGAGCAGAACTTTCTCGCACGGAGGACAGGCCTGAGGCTCCCCGGTTTGGGGGACTGGGGAGGCTGGGGGCCATCTGGCCTAGTTAATCTGATTAACCCGTGAGATCCGCTGGCTGCAGGTACCAGGCAAGTGACAGCATAGGCATTCGAGTCTGAGATTGGCAGGAACGGGGCCCTCTTTTTCAAGCAACCCTCTTGTGACGTGGTGCTCCTCGGTGGATGCCTGGCCAGTGCAGAGGTAAGGGCGAGGGAAGGAGAAGAGGAGGCACATGGCAAGCGACTCGCCCTTCCTGGCCCCTCCAAGGACTGGGCTGGGGGGCTCCAGGGATTTCCAACCGGGAGGCGGTGCCACTTGGGGCAGCAGTTCACAGACGTGATCGTCCGAACCAGCAGCAGCGGGGTGGTAGTGCTGGGGAATTTGTGAGAAATGCCGACTCTGGGCCTCTATCCTAGATCTACTCGATTAGAAAGGAACTCTGGGAGCAGGGCCCAGCAATCTGTGTTGGGACAAGCCCTTCGGAGAATTCTGAGGCTCACTGAAGTTTCAGACCCACTGTGGAGGAGTCATGAGCACAGACTCTGGTACCAGGCCACCTGGGTTACTAGCTGCATGACTTTGGACGAAGCATCTAACCTCTCTGTGTCTCAGTTGCTCGCT